>NW_027284750.1:0-162500 GCF_046629955.1 Centroberyx affinis | reverse complement strand
GTATACCACGTCCCACAAATTGGAGGCTGTCTTTGCCACACACATTACTGCCCCCCCTCCCCCCTCCACACACACACACACACACACACACACACACACACACACACACACACACACACACACACCTCTGAGCCATATATCCCAGTGGACAGCAGTCTGGGAAACTGTTTATCCAATCATGACTATTCAAAATTCCTCACCTTCCTCCACAAAACCTACCTTCATTGGTGAATATAAATGCCTAGAACTTTGCGTGTGTGTGTGTCTGTGTGTGTCTGTGTGTGTGTGTGTGTGTGTGTGTGTGTCTGTGTGTGTGTTGAGGTGGGGGGGCTTAGCAAACACTGCAGCGCAAGCAGTCTGGAAGCAGAGAAATAATTCACCCTCTGCAAAAGCCATGAATAAAAACAAACTTAAGAGAAGCGACAAAATACAAAATGTGTTTGCTCTCTTCCTCTATTCCTCTCTGTCTCTCTCTCTCTCCTTCTCTCTCTCTGTCACACACACACACACACACACACACACACACACACACACACACACAAAAACCCTCTCACTCTCTCTTTCACCTTTGCTTTTCATCTGGCTTCCCTCAAAAAATATATATTTTTTATATTTCAACCCAGGTAACAGTAGAAATGAAATAAATATGTGCTTGAAAGAGCAAGCAGGCCCACACACACACACACACACACACACACACTGAACAGAGCAGAGAAGAAGAGACAAATACATACTAGCATACAAACACACACACACACACACACACACACACACACAAAGCGTGTGCAAAGAGGACAGACAGATAGAAAAACGGGGAAAGTAATAAAAACTAATAACATGAGAGAAGTCTGTCCTTCACACACACACACACACACATACACACACACACACACAGTACACACACACAGTACACACATGCGGTAAATACGCACACACAGTACAGACCAGTCACACAAACACACAATGGAAGCTTACATGCAATACACACACACACACAAACAGGCTACAGATTCAAGGACACAAACACCCACAAATACAATGACACACACACACACACACACACACACAGACCCAGCTTCAATATTAAACGTCTTGACGGCAGCTGTGTGTGTGTGTGTGTGTGAGGTGTGTGTAGAGTTTAGAGCTTTCAATCTAATCCCTTCCTTTATTGGCACCAAGCAGCACTGGGCGGGAGTATGGGTGACCGGGGAATACACAGTGTGTGTGTGTGTGTGTGTATTTGTGCGTGTGTGTGTGTGTGTTTGTTGCCATGGAAGAATGAAAGATTTGAGCTTTCAGAGGGGAGTTGAGCAGCAGGAGGAGGAAGAGGAGACGGAGGAGGACGAAGATAGAGGAGCGCTCGTTTAAATCCTGCTGGTAATATTGCTTTCTTCACTCTCTTGGCAAGGAGATTAACTGCTAATGGAGAGGCTATATCTGCTATTAGCAAAGCCACAACAACAACGACAACAACGACAACAACACAGACGGCAAAAACTGCAACGATCCTGACAACTGGAACGACAGCAGAGGAGAGGACAGACTCTTACATTTGACATTTTAGGCATCTAAACGACGGTTTTAACCACAGTGACAGTAGAAGAAGCTTCAGTTCCTAGATCACAAACGTCCCAAATAACCAAAACTAAGGAGGTGAAGGGTCACAACGCCTTGACCGACCAGATCTCACACACACATACATGAAATTAACACGAATAGTTAACACCAAATTGCGTGTTGGCGGCATGTAAAATGTTAAAATTACAGGCGGATGAGTTTGACTTCAATGCTGGAAACCGGGATTCAATTCGCAGCTTGTATACAAAGAAATTTAAATTTTTAGCTGAAGTTTTTCCCATTTAACCGTGACCAAAGCCTTTCCCTAACCTCAACAAAAGCTGTTTTAGTTGCGTAAACCTAACCTTAGCCCAAACCTTTACCAAAGTTGTTTTACTTGTTACTAAACGTAACCATAAGCTACGGAGCCCGGTAGTGGCCATCGGGAGAAAAATAATTTATGTCGTGGCCATGATTTACCGTAACTTGTGCACGATATGCAATTATTTTTTTTGTGCGCACGAGATACAATTCGTTCCCTCGATTTCCTCTTTTCAAATTGCCAAAACATGCCCTCGAAATAGTGATATCGTGCTCTCGATATATAATCCATACGTTCTTCATGAGCTTATAAAGAGTCAGTGCACATATTGGTGATCATGTTTAAATGTGGCCTGTCCTGGGTGTGTTGCAGCACCTGATTGTGTTTACATGGCCTGAAGGTTAAGTGGCTAAATATGGTGCACTATTTGGGGGATATGACTATTCAGTGTAAACAGACAATGGATATTAGCATACCAAATCCTTACTAGGCCTATCTGCAATACCTAAAAGGTTCCTTTTAAGTTGCATTTTTTCCTAAACTGCACAGTTTAATGAAATTGAGGGAACGAACGTTACAGTAAATCATGGACTCAGTATAACTTTTTCTCTCTCCCAATGGCCGCTCCCGGGCTCCGTACTCTCCTGCTCCTGTGGGTGGAGAAACTGGTCTCTCTCCTGCTCCTGTGGGTGGAGAAACTGGTCTCTCTCTCCTCTTCTACGATGGATTTCTCCCTGTATGATTGTTGGAACGTCTCTTGGTGCAAAATGGCGGCTCTAGAAAGAAGAAGCCCTCGCTCTTTGATTCTGAGGGACTGACAAACTCCATTGTAGCTGCAGCTAGAAACACACAGTATACACAAAGTACATTGTCAATAGCTGTTTTTTTTCCAGCCGTGTCAAAGTGTTACAGGGTGGATCGTGGCTTTAGCATGCTAACCCGGCGCTCTGCGGTCTGACAGAAGCTGCTGTAAGTGGCTCTGAGCGGAGGAATGACACGTTGTGTACAAACGACCGGCGACAGGGAAAACAGCTTGTACTCTGTCTGCTTTAAACCAGTTCATTTGCTCCCTGTCGCCTCTCTGCTGTCGTGAATGAGGAGGAGGAGGAGGAGGAGGGGGGGGGGGGGTACCTTTCTCTCTCTCTCTCTCTCTCTCTCTCTCTCTCTCTCTCTCTTGTCTGTTGTTTTCCTCCAGCCCCTCCCTCCCTCCCTCCCTCTCTTGCATCCGTCTTTTTGTCTCTGTCTCATCTCTCGCTCTCATCTTGCATCACGTTCTCCCTTTTGTGTTGCCACTCCCACTCTTTCTCTTCTTCTTTTCTCTCTCTCTCTCTCTCTCTCATTCACTTTCTCACTCGCTCGCTCGCATCTCTCATGTCGCATCTCCTTCTCTCTCTCGCTCTCGCTCCTTTTTCGGGTTCTCATTCTCTTTCCGTTGGTGTTTTTTCCTGTCTTCCCTCCTCCCTTTCTGTTCTCTTTCTGTCTCTCTCCTTCTCTAACTCCATTCCTATTGTCTCTCTCTCCTTTCACTATTTCTGTGTCTCTCTCTATTTCTCTGTCTCTCCCTTTTTTTCCTCTCTCCTTTTTGGTTCACCCTCTCTCTCTCTCTCTCTCTGCGGTCTCTCCTTTTCTTTCTCTCACTTCTTTGTCTGTCTCCCTCTCTCTCTTTTTGCTTTTCTATTCTTCCTATCTCTCTCCTCTCACTTCCTTTCTCTCTCTCTCTCCTCTGTTATCTCTCTCTCCCACCCTCTTTATCCTCATTTTACCCCCCCCGCTCTCTATAAACTAGATTGATGGCTCAATCCTACACGCATCAAGGTGAGAATTACAATTTTTGCACACACACGCACACACACACACACACACACACACACACACACACACACAAGAATGGCATTAGACAATGGCAGGCCTATTCACACACACTCAGTCAGTCTTTCTCCCACCCACACACACACACACAGCACACACACAGGCTCTGTCTCTCTCTCTCTCTCTCTCTCTCTCTCTCTCTCTCACACACACACACACACACACACACGCACACACACACACACCGTAGTGAAAAGGCGTGTGTTGTGTAGCGTGACAGAGCGGCGCAGGTCTTGTCCCTGACAGCCCATTTCCAATAAATGCTTGTCATTTACACACAGTCTAGACACAGTGTGTGTGTGTGTGTGTGTATGTGTGTGTGGGCAGGTGCAAACGTGTACACACAGGTGCAACTTCTTATTTGGGTGCCTGAGTGTATTTTTTACACACACACACACACACACACACACACACTGACTCAGACACACACACACACACACACACACTGACTCAGACACACCCACACACCCACACACACACACACACACTGACTCAGACACACACACACACACAGGCTAAGACACTGGCACTGGCGTCGTAAAAGAATCTGAAGCTACATAAATAGACGACCTGCTGCTGACTGAAGCTCCCTGTGTGTTGTAATGGATGTGATTGCTTTAAATGAATCAAGACAACTCAGAAGCAGTTAAAATTACGACTCAAGTCTGACTCGAGTCCAAGTCATGTGACTCGAGTCCCCACCTCTCTTACACACGGACCAAGCTTGATGCTGAAATATTAAAACCGTCAGGTGAGCATGACCCGATCATGGCTGTTTGTAACGTTGACCGTCCTGCCGCTCTTAGCCTGTGGTCCAGTGAGACTGTCCCCATAGGTCGTTTGTACAAGCAGCTTATTACGACCTATAGTTACGTTTTAAGGTTAAGTGACCTCTAGCGGTTGTGTAAATAACAACAAAGTTTCTCTGTCAACGTTGAAATAGCACGGTGGAAAGTAAGGGTGCTGTGGTCGGGGATGGCGGATGGGCGTATACATTTCGAGGTTCGGGATTCGATTCCCAGCGTTTCCAAAGGACTTACAACCGTGAGTCACATTTTTTTTTTTTTTTATTTAACCATGACCAAACCATTTTCCTAACCTTAACCAAGTTGTTTTAGTTGCCTAAACATAACCCAAGTTGTTTTATTTGCCTAAAATTGACCATAACCTTAACCCTAACCTTAACCAAACTTGTTTTACTTGCCTAAATTTAACCAAAGTGGTTTTAATTTTCCAAATTTAACCATTAACCAACCTTTGGGACGTGATTCAATTTGTGGCAGAGGAACATTTTCAAATTCGTCGAGGTCGTGTTCATTTCACGTATTTTTGTGAGATCACCTTGGAGACGCTCCTGTGGGTCGTATTAGAGGGTAGGAACAAACAACCTATGTGGTCATATGGGTTGGAGGACTTGTTGAGTCCAATGGTTCTCAACGTGGGGTCCGGGGACCACCAGGGGTCCTTGAGGGGGTTCCAGGGGCTCCCCCAGCAAACTGATGAATTGTTAAACTTCATCATTATTTAATTTACAAGAAGTTGACACAATTAGAGAATGTAGAAGAATGCCAGAAGAAGAATTCTGGACAAAATCATATATAACAATACAAATACTCGACAAAATCTCATCAAATGGGGGTCCGTGGCTCTAATGTGGACTAAACTAGGGGTCCTTGACTATTTTATATAGTCGACTAGTAAACCAGATCCGTCTCGTGCCAAATGCTTCTGTCTTGTTCTGTCAACAACAAAGGTGATTTCTCCGAACACGAATGTTGGCCCAGAATGATCGGATGATAATCGTAGTCTGGAAAAAACACAAAATCCATACCAGACAGTGGACTCTGGTCGGATCACATCAACACACACCAACGCAGGACTACTAACACACTAACACACACTGACACACACCAATGCAGGCCTACTAACACACTAACACACACCAATGCAGGCCTACTAACACACTAACACACACCAATGCAGGCCTACTAACACACTAACACACACTGACACATACCAACGCAGGCCTACTAACACACACTGACACACACAGTGACACAGAGACACACTGACACACACAGTGACACAGGGACACACTGACACACACAGTGACACAGGGACACACTGACACACACAGTGACACAGGGACACTCTCCAAAACACACACACACTAACACAATTACACACACAGACACACACAAACTGACACACACTGACATACACACACACACACTCATCCCATGACTTATTCTGTCTTCTAGCATGATGATGATGTGTGTGTGTGTGTGTATATGTGTGTGTGTGTGTGCACTTCACACACCCTACCAACACACACACACACTTCTTTGATTTATTGATCCTGTTCTTATGAAGCTAGACGATGTCATCCTTCAGGGTGGAATTATCACCTGCCTTCTGCCTACCTGTGTGTTTATGTGTGTGCGTATTCATCTGTGTGTGTGTGTGTGTGTGTGTGTGTGTGTGCGTGTGTGTGTGTGTGTAAGACACAGAGAGAGCATACTTGGGTAATTTTGCAGTCAAAGATGCTTGATTATGCCGCATCCTCCCCTTAAAAAAAATCCCATTTATGCTGATTCTTGCTGTTTTTTTCCGACCGGTCTGAATCATTTATAAAGGAGGAAAAGCTGAGTTTAAAAAAAAAAAAAAAAAAAAAAAAAATATGCCAGCGCACTTTCTTGTGCTTTTGTGAGAAACATGCTTTCTAATGCAGTAACGGCACGGTGATTGCAAATTGCCTGCCTGTGTGTGTGTGTGTGTGTAATATCTGAGCAACTGTTCATTTAGCTGAAAGCCATGTACCGGAAAAACAAGAAATCACTCAAGCTGGTTTATAAAAATCCTCCCTTACTTATCGCTTATTCAACTAGCACGTCTCTGTCATATAGGACCAGTCTGAGTCATTCCTATGTTCCCAGGGTCCTATGTTCCCAGGGTCCTATGTTCCCCAGATTTATATGGCACATAATGGGAACATGACAAATGGTCCTATGTTCCCAGGGTCCTATGTTCCCCAGCTCTATATAGCACATAATGGGAACCTGAAAAAGATGTTCCCCAGCTCTGTATTCGCTTAATATGACATGGGCTATTGTGGGAACTCGTCAAAGGGGTTTTCTGTTCCCCAGCACTGCTGTATGGCTCTCAATATAATCGGCCTACACTTGAGGGAACTTATCAAATGGTTGGAGTCATGGAATCACCAAAGGTCATAGCTTAATGCTTCCTTAGGTGAAAAGTCTAGTCTACATGTTTTTGAATCTAACTCTCACACTTCACATCTGTCTTCTAACTGATATAAAAAACATGACATCATGACTTAAGTATCTAATTTAATCCAGTTTGTTTTTGCCATCCAAGCATATGGTTCTTAATAGTATGGCATGCAATAAAACATTCTGGGTAGTTTTGTGGATTAAACCCAACCCAACAAGAGTATGAGTCAAGTTTGAGTAAAATTCTATCCACAGAACCACCCAGACTCTTTAATATTCTCTGCTGGATGTAACAGTTGTTTTTAGAGACCTTCAAAATCAAATAAAATGATAACCATTGGTTTTGTTGTGTTTATATTGCTGTTTTGAAGCCTTGTTCCAATAAAAAAAACTTGATAATATTTATGAAATATTCTTGAAAAATATAACTTGAAAATCAAATCAAATTTGACCCGAACACAATAGGAGGGTTAATGTGTGTTAACAGAATATTGAACTGGGGAACATAGGACCCTGGGAACATAGGACCTTGGGAACTTAGGACCCTGGGAACATAGGACCCTGGGAACATAGATACGCTCCCGGATCAGTCTAGGGTTACAGGAATATTTCGCTCCACCTATTGTCTGGGTGCTGTGACCTTTGACCCTTGACTGCCTTACTATTGCTCAAGGGTGGAAGTAATTACAGTAATTGCCATTACTCTCGTTACTGTAATTGAGCAGCATCTCTGTGTAATTGTAGCTGCTGTTTTGAGTATTTTTGAAATCAGCAATTTCACTTTTACTTAAGTATGAGTTGAGAATTGCAGATCTACTTCATCCATCATTCATTTTAAAAATCCATTGAGCAGCATCCAGTGAGCAGCCAAGAACAGAAGAGTAATTGGCTTTATTCTGTAAAGTTTTATCTTCCCAATTAACAGAATCTACATAGAACTCTGTCCTCCTCTCATCCTTTTAGAACCACATGGGAAAAGATCACAGCTAACAACGTTCTCTGTTCTACAAAGTGGAGTCATTCCTATGTTCCCAGGGTCCTATGTTCCCCAGATTTATATGGCACATAATGGGAACATGACAAAGGGTCCTATGTTCCCAGGGTCCTATGTTCCCCAGTTCTAGGGTTAGGGTTAGGGTTAGAGACCTTAAAAATCAAATAAAATGATAACCATTGGTTTTGTTGTGTTTATATAGCTGTTTTGAAGCCGTTTATGAAGCTGTTTTTTGGACCTTGGTAACATAGGACCCTGGGAACATAGGACCCTGGGAACTTAGGACCCTCGGAACATAGGACCTTGGGAACATAGGACCCTGGGAACTTAGGACCTTGGGAACATAGGATCCTGGGAACATAGGACCTTGGGAACATAGAACCCATAGGACCCTGGGAACTTAGGACCTTGGGAACATAGGACCCTGGGAACATAGGACTCTGGGAACATAGGACCCTGGGAACTTAGGACCTTGGGAACATAGGACCCTGGGAACTTAGGACCTTGGGAACATAGGACCCTGGGAACATAGGACTCTGGGAACATAGGACCCTGGGAAAATAGGACCTTGGGAACATAGGACCCTGTTAACATAGATACCCTCCCCTAAAAAGTAACTCAGTAACTTTTACTCTGAGTACATTTTAAATGTTTTGTGTGCAGATCTTGTGTTGTATTTCACTTTATATTTCCTTTGATCCAGCGCCTTTATCTTTTGGATGTGCGTGTCTTGATTTTGTTTTTCTTTGGTGGTAAAAATGTGGAGAAAAAAAAACCTGACAGGTGGATTTTGTAATTTCTCAGCTCCTGTGGCCAGTTTGTTTCTGCCATGGTGAGAGTGTTTTTCTAAATGAGGCCCCCCGGTGCCAGAGGGCAGTCTAGTTAGCCAACCTGTAGGCCCTTGCCGCACAGACAGCCTCATATAAAACATTATTATTATTATTCCCTCCCTGGGAGCCGGTTAGAGCCGCTCTGAAAACTCATTTCCCTCTCCCCTTGTCCATGTGAATACCTCCTGATAGAGAGAGGGAAGGAGAAAGGAACAATAACTGCATTTCATATGACAGGGAAATGAATAATTTCAATGGTGTGTGTGCAGTGTGTGCAGTGTGTGTGTGTGTGTGTGCAGTGTGTTGTGTGCAGTGTGTTGTGTGTGTGCCTCGTGCCATTGTGGAGCGATTGGGCGTTGTGATACACAAGGCGAGCACAGTGATTGGAGCATCGATCTTGTTTCCTCGAGAGAAGAGAGAGAGAGAGAGAGAGAGAGAGAGAGAAAGTTGTATTGCAGACACACATGAGTTATGAACAACAACTCCGCTGGGGAGAATGGGGGTTGGGTGAATGAACAAAGGAAAATAAAATAGAATAGAATCGGGCTTTATTACAACAATCCCTACTTATAGCTCTGCCTCATATATGATCCAGGTTGTATCAAGTCTTTTCTTTTTTTGCTGGCCTCACCTCAAAGCCTTCATTCCCAAATCTCTCTAAATATCACACAAATATGAAAGAGAGGGAAGGAGAAAGAGAGCTAAAAAAAAAAATGAAATGTGAAAGAGGGAAAGGCAGATAGAGAGAGACAGATCTCATTTCCACCTGTCTGTCTTCCCTCCAGTCTGGCTCCAGAATAAATTACTTTGTTTTAATGAGACAGAGAGTTTTACACCATCTTGTTGTGTTTTAATTTTTTTTTTTTTTTTTTTTTTAGCAGACTAATGCTACACCACTTGTAGGCTGATAATAGGCAGGAACTGGCCATGGCGACTGATTTTCAAGCGTCTAGGGCGCTGGGTTGTGGCGTATACAGACAGTCTTGTAGTGTATAAGGGTTAAAGAATTGCATTTCTCAATTTCATGGTATAATTTAACAAAGGATCTGTTAATGTGAAGTTGCCCAAATTATTATAACTGTCGGCATTGTGGAAATTTGAAAAACTCTCTGTCTGGTTGTCAGCAGAATCAAACAGATTTAGAATTCCAATCTACTTCCTGGTCTACACCCAGGTTTTAATGAACGCTCCGATTGGTCGACAGTATGCATAGTTAGGGCGGATTCACATGCAGCGCCCTAAAACTCTTCCAAGCAACCAAAACCAACCAGGACTTCACACAAAGTTTGTTAGTATTTATCTAAAATAATGGATTACCATCGCTGTAAAACCCTCGTAGTAGCTTTACATATGGAGCATAAATATATAGAAATATTGAGTGATTCAAGGCTTATGGCTTATTTTACGCTTTGAGGTTATGTGACAATTGGTGCGTTTGCGGGTTCTAAAAAGTTGAGATATTTTTATCTCAGGATGCCATGGTCGAGCCTGAAAAAAAAAAGATGCCTCGCGACCATAAACTGTAAAAAACAATGGACGTAGTGAGTGTGACATCATCCATAGGTTTCTGAAGGACTGTTTTGAAGCCAAAAGATTAGGTTTGTGATCACCGCCATGTTGACATTTTTTGGAGCCAGTGCAGCCAGAGCGAGGCTGAGGGTCGTCCACAGAGCCACAGCGCCCACCTGCTATTGGCCCGTAATCAGCGGCCTGTCGATCACTGGACAGGCGACCTGTCAATCACTAGGAAATCAACCCTGTTTTATAACTGTTACATCCCGTTAATGACGCAATTATTTTGAATATCGCCATATGGACAAATCTTTTTAGAATAAATGAAATTAGCTACTGAGACCATAACCTCCTGTGGAAAAAATGTATTGACTTAATATTTTGATGTGAAGTTGGGCTCTGGTCCCACTGACTTGCATGGAATTGGGCGGTTTTCACTGAAATACTCGACCAACGGGCTAATCTCCAAAAAAACCCTGTGTATTCCTTAAAGTGTGTGATATAAAATCTTTTCACAGTCTGTTCACTTGAGTAGTGTATCATCTTCATCAAAACCTGCCCAGCAATGGCTGACATTCACACTTCAGCTGGAGAGAGAGAGAGAGAGAGAGAGAGAGAGAGAGAGAGAGAGAGAGACACACACACACACACACACAGGCAGAGTGTCCTTCAGCATTCAGCAAACCAACAGATTGTTTCCTCTCATGTTTGGACTTCTGAAGCCAGAAACACCATAAAGACCCCCTGCCAACCTGCCTGAGGACACAGGCACACTCCAGCCACGCTGCTTCAAAGGCTCTCTCAGTGTGTGTGTGTGTGTGTGTGTATCTATGCAAGTGTGTGTGTGTGTGTGTGTGTGTGTGTTTCCGCCTGTGTGCAAGAAATACCATTTTGGCGTGTTCCTTGTGTACACATGCAGATGAGGATGTGATCTTGCATATTTACGTGCGTGCATGTGTGTGTGTGTGTGTGTGTGTGTGTGCGCGTGCAGGGATGCCGTTCCTTGTACAGGAAGTAGTCGTGCTAGGTAAACAGGAGTGTTAATCCTGTGTGGAATGGGAATGCTGCATTAGCATTTGAATAGCGCACGGTGCTATGAGTACTGCTGACAAAACTAACACACATCCTCAGGCTTGGCATACACTCGGATACGCCGCATGTATACATAGTTGGAGAGGAAGAATGTTTTTTTTTGTAGTAGTCCCTGGAAACATGTATATAGTTAGATATGGGAAGCTTCAGCAGCAGAAGTAGCAGAGAAACAACAGCTACCATGTTATTTATTTTAACCTTTATTTATCTTTCTTTAGGGAAGCTTTCCTGAGCAGCAACCTGCTTCACATTCATACAGTTGTACACATTCCCATCAACCTCAGGCTGCGTTTATATGCACGTTAATGTGATTATAATGTGATGAAGGCCCATGTACTGTTGGCCACTGAGCAGTTCTGGAACAGTTGGGGGTTAAGTGCCTTACTGAACCTTCTAGTCACAAGCCAAGCTCATCCCCACATGTACTTGTTGAGTCATTTTTCCTCAAATTTAGCAACAGTACCTTAAAGGTCCCATATTTTACACTTTCCAGTGTTTTATTTTATGTCCTGAGGTCAATTCAAAGCTGTGTGTGTGGTGTCATGCACCAAAAACACTCTCAATTCATTTTTACATTTTCAAGCATCTCTCTGAGCCTCACCAAGAACAGGCTGTTTCTGTCGCTGTGTCTTTAAGGCTCATTAATATTAACGAGCCCTCTGTTGTGATTGGCTAACCGTTTCAAGAGTGAAACGTGAGACTCCACAGCCCGGCAGCTACAGGTAGGGAAAACTCTCCGGTAATAAACAATGACAACCGCTCAACTGCTTTGAAAAAAACACTTTGTTAGTCTATTATTTCTTACAAAAATGATAATGAGCGAACCTTTGAGACGCCACAAAGTTACGGAAGTCCAAACGGCTCGTTTAGAGGCTCGCTTTTCTAATATGGATTGTGTGGATTTAGTTGGCGACCGTGTGTTTTGATACTTTCACCATGTTTAGATAGACCATCCAACTCCTTAATAGTCAAAGAGGCAAGGGGAATCCTGTTTCCCACAATATGGGACCTTTAAGGCCCGAACACACCGGATGCGATATTTGACAAGCTGATTTTCTTTACCTGATGCTCTTTATGTGACACTTGGTGGGAGATTGGAAGCGTCAGCAGCACTGGCATCTGCATGTTTTACCACCGTCATGAGTAATGTTAACACAGCATGCTTTCTGCTCCATGGCCTGTTCTATAATATGCTTCTTATATTTGGAGACCAGCCAGATAGACATTCGTACAAGGTTCACACAGCTGAACAACTGTACAGTCCTACAGCAGAATTTACTTAGTTTGCAGTCGTATATCACAGGGAGTTTGGGGATTTCATTTATTAGCTTTTCCTCATCCTGCTGCTTACTTGGTTAAAAAATATGGATCATTTTGCAATTTGCATGACCACTGTGGATCCACCTCTAGAAAGACAAACTATTTGGTCCAATGTTGACACTCCAAAAATGAAACCAAGCTCAAGAGTGTTGCATGGAAGTGACTTTTGACTGTTTTAATATATATTTGGCATTTGGAAACCCAATTTTTCTGTTCGAAACTGCATACTACCCACACTAAACATACTATGTTTGATGTAAAATGAGTATGTAGTGTGTTTCCACTGCATAATATGTTGATTTTATGCATGTGAAATTTCCCAGATGCACAAGTGAGTGGTGCTGGTGGCATTCTGATTTCATTTGACTACAAATGTCAGTAGACAATATTTCGGTAGGCAGTAGATGTATTTTCGAGCCCCCTGGTCTGCTGATAAGGTAAGTCGTGTCATTTTACAACATTTTTATCATCAGGATTTTCATTGGGTCCTTGTTGAGCTGTGTGTGAAACGTCTGTGGTCGTAACCTTTATGACCCAGCTGATGGCCCTAACCCTAACCCTATAAAGCTCCCGCTGCCACTACTTTCCTCTGCAGTTAAACTGGAAGATTGCTTTTTTCATTTCATATTTCTCCACAGATCAAAGATGCTTGTGTTAGTGTTTTGCTAGCTAATAGAAAATGTGTTTCAAATTTCCTGACAAGGTAAGCATTTTACAGAATTGGATTGTTTGATTTATGGTTTTGCTTGTTGATTGTTTGTTGGACTGCTTCATCATAAATGGGCTTAATCCTTGTTGAGGATGTAAAGTTAGCATAGAGTGGCTGTTAGCAACAAGGTTTAGTTTTAGGCTTTTAAAATGTTCTAGGCCATTTTAATAAAGGCTTTTTAGTTCAAATCTTCATGAGTCTCGGATCAATTTCACGAGGCAAATTCATGTCAGTCAGTCAGTCAGTCAGGTAATGCTTAGTGAGATGATGCGCTTCATCAGATGGCCTCTAGAGGGCGTTTTTGACTGTGAGATGCAGTCTTTCCCATACAGAGGCACAAAAGTTGGTCAGTGAATATGGATCTAAATCGATCTCTAATGCTTCTGATGTCGCATCACGTCCTGTCTGTAATTTGAAGATGTACAGTCCACAGAGTCTCCTGGTGTGAAAACTAAAGTGGAACTTAACTTTCCACAGTCAGTAACGGGGATTTGCAGACAGTAACTCGTCTTCGCTGCCCTACAGACTTTAACGGTCGGTGATGTCATCTTGTGGTATTTAAGTAACGTTAGTGTAATCAGGTAATTTAACCGTGTCGCAGTGCTTCAGTGCATAGACTTAAACACGCACCGTGGGTCTGTACAGGATCTGTTCTTGTTTTCATTGAAGTACCTTACCCACAGAACTTGAATGGAAAGAATCTTCCTCTGTTTGTCATGGTAATTTGGCTAGTACAGCATAAAATGGCAATTAGGGAATTTTAAGGGTTAGTTGCCATGGTGACAACACAAATCTGGGCATTAAAGTCTGTCACACTCGCTTGAGAACTGTGCAGATGAGTCTGTTAGCAAACTGTCAAAACTCAGCTGAAAGCTAACGTTAGCGACAAGGCTAACGTTAGCTTTATCAAAGAGTGAACTTCTCTCTCTAGCTCTTCTAGTCAACATGTCAGCATGTTAGCAATCCATGGCAGCAAGGAGACAGAAGCTTCTTTGGTTGTTGCTGTAAAACCTCTCAGCTCAGTGACTTGCTGTTAAGTCGGTATATATGGAAGCTAGCCCAGCGGTACACATAAAAATGGCCGCCACTCTGCCCATCCTGGAACATTGAACACTAACGCCTATCCAAGACCACCTGAGGTATTTCAATGCTCGAAGCACTCCAGTTACCTATCTTCTTCCAGGTTTAGTTGTCATTGTTAGATTTTCATTTGCCAAGATGCTCACAGCTGGCAAGAATTTACTTTTCACCTGTTTTTACTGGTTTTCAAGGGAGCGTATCTATGTTCCCAGGGCCCTATGTTCCCCAGTTCAATATTCTGTTAACACACATTAACCCTCCTATTGTGTTCGGGTCAAATTTGACCCGTTTCAAGTTAAAATATTTCTTAAATATTATCCAGTTTTTTTATTGGAACAAGGCTTCAAAACAGCTGGTTATCATTTTATTTGATTTTGAAGGTCTCTAAAAAAAACTTGTTACATCTGTGGTGTTCTGGGTCAAATCTGACCCAGCAGAGAATATTAAAGAGTCCGGGTGGTTCTGTGGATAAAATTTTACTCAAACTTGACTCAAACTCTTGTTTGGGTTGAGTTTGATCCACAAAACTACCCAGAATGTTTTTTTGCTGCATGCCATACTATTAAAAACCAATGTTCTCTGTGGGTCAGATTTTACCCTATTTTCGATGATTTGGTTTGATGAGATCTTCAACAGCAAGGTAAATGTGGCCTTTGGACCACAAAATAAAAAAACTAAATCTAGATTTTGTGGTTATTATTATTATTATTATTTTGTGGACCTTGGGAACATAGGACCATTTGTCATGTTCCCATTATGTGCCATATAAATCTGGGGAACGTAGGACCCTGGGAACAGGAATGACTCCTTTTCGGGAAAGAAACCACAAATAACAACCAATCTTTACCAGCAATAACATCAGGGTTAGGACAGTGTGGACATAGGAGACAACGAACAGTCAAATTCTTGCATGAGGATATCAGGTTATTAAAATATTCAGCTTTTAGATACAATAAATAAAAATAGATATGAGAGAGAGAGTCTTCCATGCTTCTTCTGTAAATGCTTTGGTTGTATTTAGCTTGGCAGTCACACATTCCATGTTTACTATACTTTGCAGGGAAAGTTTTGGTTTTGGTTCAACTTCCATGTCTCTGATTAAGACTGTGTATCATCCCCCCCTGAAAGCTTCTGTTCTGACTAATGTTAACATCTCCTCTCCATTCCAGCTACAGCACTCCACCATATTTTTTATATATTTTCTCATGACGGGAAGCGTTCACAGCGCGGTGTGTATGGTAATGATGACACGAGACGGTCCGTACCTGCTGACAGATTCACAGAGTGTGAAAAACTGTAGGATTTAGTTGGCAAGTCTGTAGCTGGTATAGGTATTAGCCAAAGTGTGTTGCCGCGTGTGTGTGCCCTGACTTGAAAAACAGACACACACACACACACTCTCATATGCACACACACATTCTCTCTCTCTCTCTCTCTCTCTCTCTCTCTCTCTCTCCCTCTCTGTCACACACACAAGCATAGGCATGACAGGCAACCACTGAGTTAAGCAGCTGAAGCTCTGCTGAATGAAGAGCGTTTCTCTCATTAGACCTGTACAAGTCCGCACAAGACAAGACAGGCTTCTTCCTCTTCTCTTGATCAGTTTCTACCCCTTTTTTTTTTTTTTTTACAGACGCTGTTTAATTTACACATTTCACATTTTAGGCTTTTAGCGGAGGATCTTTTCCAGGTCGACTTACAATGAGCGCAACAGTAGAATGAGCTTCAATCCGCCATTTGGAAACAACAAAATTAAAACAAAGTGTGGTTGTTTTTAAAGGATAGTAGGCAACTTAAGTCCTTGGTTGACAAAATTATAGCACTTTTACAGACTGGATTCTCTAGAGTTTGGAAGTATTGAGTTATGAACCTTATGAGTTATGCTTGTGCCTTGCTCTTAAAATATAATGTGTTTATGCTGCTTATGATGCTTTTCCATTTTCCTGCTTTTCCATGCCTGTGTATTGGCCTACATTCAGCAGCTGACGTACATCTACATTTTACATTTTAGGCGTTCAACTGATGCTGTTATCTAGAGCAGGACAACAGTACGATAAGCTTCAATTCCTAGATCGCCAGCAACCAGCTACAAGAAGGCCAAAGGTCAGAGGTCGCACCAGCCTGATGACAGATATAGCAAATATTCCTGTAACCCTAGAATGATCATATATAATGGAGAAGTGTCAGGAAAGGAAAGAACTGAGGAGAGAGGTAGGAAGGATAGTTTTTAATTAACCTCAGCGGTTACATTTTGAGTTTATTTCACGTAAAAATGTTGATTTTACCGTATACTGTTATTGTTCTTTGTTGTTTATGCCGATTAAGTGCATTGAAGTGAACAGCTGGATTGAATGGATTTGTTTATAACAGAAAACAAACAAAGAAAACATATCATTCCTGCTTTAAATTCAAGTTTAATTAAGTTTCAATAGAAACTACTGGTGAGTTTAATGGATACTTCACTTTCCTGTCTCCTATACCTACCTGTAATATTCATATAATATTCCAAGAGGGAGTTAGTGTCTGTGGTACTTTATGAGTTTATATATCCTATGGTATCATCACTATAATATTCATATTCCTAGAATATTCCTATAGGGACTTGTAGTGTCTGTGGTGAGTTTATGGTGACCTTATTGTACTTTATGGTATTTTTATTTTAGCTCCTGTGGTCTCCCTATGATATTCCTATAATATTCCTATGGGGACTTGTAGATTTGCTGTGATATTTGTATAGTAGCCTTCTTAAAAAAAAATATGACCAGATTGTTATGTAGTTCTTTTTTTCAAGGATAAACAGTATACGCCTGAGTAATTTTGGATAGCACTTCTGTCGGTGTGGACTGCAGGATATCTGTTATGCAAAGCACCATGCACTCACAGCATGTTAACTCTAGTGGGACAGCTAAATTGTATTGATCCCCCCTCTCTTACCTTGTTTTATTGAACTACTGACACACACACACACACACACACAAAAGAACTATAACGACCCTAGAATGAATTTTAGCCTAAGAAAAACCTCTCTATAGGAATATTATAGTGATACCGTAGATGGAAATATAAAGTATGCTAAGGCCATTATAAACTCATTACTGAGTACCACAGAGACACTATGAGAGCCTAAAAGAATATTATAGGAATATTACAGTGATACCATAGGATATGTAAACGCACTAGTGAGTATGAAAGACACACTACAGACACTATTTAGACACACTATCATAGACACACTATAAGAATATTACAGGATTATAGTAGCAATATTACTGTGATAACATAGGAGATAAAAAGTCACTGTTTTGTCCCACAGACACTATAAGTCCCAAAGAATATTAAAGGGATGTAGTAATATTATACTGATATCATAGGAGGTAAATATAGTATAGTATATAGTATAATAAGGTCACTATAAACTCACTATTGAGTACCACAGTCACAGTATAAGTCCATATAGGAATATTACCATAGGATATAAACTCATTAAGCCCCTATAGGAATATTATCGGAATATTATAGTGGAGATAAAAAAAATAAATAAAAAAAAACTACCATAAAGTACAATAAGGTCACTAAAACTCACTACTGAGTACCACAGACTCACTTTGACTCCCTATAGGAATATTATAGGAACATTATAGTGATATCATAGGATATATAAACTCATTAGTGAGTACCATAGACGCACTTTAAGACCCGATGGGAATATTATACAGATATTATAGGAATAGTATAGTGATACTATAGGAGATTAAAATACCATAAAGTACTATAAAGCTGACTGTAAACTCACTATTTAGTACCACAGACACACTGGAAGTCCCTATAGGAATATTATAGTGATTCTTCGGTCGGGTACACACGCGCGCACACTCCCTCCTTGTCTCACACACACAGAAAAAGAGAGATTTTTTCTTTACTTTACCTGGTTGTTCGGTGCCTCTCCTCCTCCTCCTCCTGCTCCTCCCCCTCCTGCTCCGGTACCGAGCTCCGGTAGTTTCCTCCGGCTCAGCACCAGCAGGTAAACCAGCGCTCCCAGCCACACCAGCACCGCCACGGCCACCGCCAGCTTCCGAGAGAGACGCTTCATTTTCCGGCCAGGAGGAGCCGGCGGCGCCCGCAGCCCGCCAATATTGTTAAAATCCCATTTTACAGAGGAGAAATAAACCCGAGTCGGTCCGGTCCGGCTGACGGTAAAACACAGACTACGGAGCTCTTCTCTCTCTCTCTCTCTCTCTCTCTCTCTCTCTCTCTCTCTCTCTCTCTCTTCCCCTCTCTCTCGCGCGCGCGCTCAACTCACTGACAGCGGCTGACAGCTCCCTCTCTCTCCTCTCTCTCTCCCTGTGTGTGTGTGTGTGTGTGTGTAAGTGTGTAAGTGTGTGTAAGTGTGTGATCTAAATCAGTGTTTCGCTGAGGGAGTCCAGGACCTTCCTGAAGGTTTATATGGGAATGGATGGAGCTCCACCTGCCGACACCCACAACTGTAATACTCTACTACACTCTACTAGAATAGAATAGAATAGAATAGAATAGAATAGAATAGAATAGAATCGAATCGGAAAAAAGGAGGGAATAGATAAATATAGCCTAACAGAGAAGGGAATAGATAAATATGACAGAATAGAAGACACTAGAATAAAGTAAAATATAATTCAGTAGAACAAACTACAATAGAATAGAAAAGAATAGAACACAGTAGAAGAGACCACAGTAAAATTGAATCAGCTAGAATAGCTTAAAACAGAATAGAAAAGTGTAAAACAGAACAGAACAAACCAGAATAGAATATAAAAGAATGGATCACAATAGAATAGAGTTGAAGAGGCCACATTAAAACAAAACAAAATAAATCACAATAGGCTAGAATAAAACAGAATAGAATAAAGTGAAACAGAATAGAGTAGAACAAACCAGAACAGAATAGATCACAGTAAAATAGAATCGAATTAAACAAAATAGAATAGGTCGAAGAGTTGAACAAACTGGAATAGAATAGAATGTTTTCTGTTTTCTGAGGTGAGACAAATGTCCAGCCCTGGTTGGACAATAAAGTTCTATCTATTTTATTTTATTCTGTTCTATTCTATTCTATTGTAAACCGGCTCTGAAACCAGAAAAGTAGGAGGAAAACCATACCTGACCCGGTGTTTGTTTGTTCTGAGGAAAGTAAAGCCTGGGAAACGCCTACGCCAACGCTGCGGTAACCGCGGTAACCATGGTAACCACCTCGCGCCCCAACACGCGTTCCATCGCCTGTGTGTAAGAAGAGGTGCGCGTGGAAGTTGGGCTATCAGCGGGAAACCGCCGTCTACTAGGTGAGGGAGAACCGGGAAAAATGAAAGCTAGCTTAACAGAGACTTGGTTTCGATTGAAGCAGTTTGGCTAGCAAAGTTAGAAATATTAACAGAAACATTTTGAATCTGCCGGCCGTATGAACTGGCTTGTTTTACCAATATCACACTATAACCAGTAGTTTTCCGTTGTCATTACCGGGTAAAAAGTGGCTAAAAAAACGCTTGTGGATATTGATGGCTTTACTATGGTGTTTTCAACCAGGTCAGCTGTGTAAAGACGGTAGGAGCAGGTTCAAATAAAGACCTTTTACCATCAATACTGAGGAGAGAAGAGAAGAGAAGAAGATGAGAGAAGAGAAGAGAAGAGAAGAAGATGAGAGAAGAAGAGAAGAGGATTGTTTTGTCGCAGTCACCCAGACAGACAGGTAGACTTGTATACATACATACAACAGGACAGGACAGTTAGAGCATCCTGCACTCAAAAAGGAAGAAAAGAGCCAGTTATCCCACAATTTAACGTATTTCAAAACTAGAAGGGTTCTTCCTTGGCCCATGCTACACCCTTCCACGAAGTTTCATGAAAATCGGGCCAGTAGTTTTTCCGTAATCCTGCTAACAGACAAACAAACAGACAAACAAACGGCACCAAAAACATAACCTCCTTGGCGGAGGTAATAAATTATTATAGGCTACACACCACTGACAACATAATTCAATCTTACTCTTACTCATTAGTATTATTAGAACATGTAAAATAAAAAAGAAACAACCATATAGCCTATGATCTGGAGTGTGTCTGTGTCTGTGTGTGTGTGTGTGTGTGTGTGTTTGTGTGTAAGAAACTGTCTTACTGCACCATCTAGTGTTCGTACAATGCTTCTCCTCTCTCTTTCCATTATTGTTTTAATCATGTGTATGTGGAAATAATACCACAGTAACATCTAAAATCTAAATTTCCTCCCTTTTGAATAGTGTATTTTGAACAGATAAAGGATGTGTCATTGTAGAATGACTTACACTGAAATTTAAGAGGCTATATATATACACACACACACACACACATACAGTATATATACAGTACTGTGCAGAAGTCTTAGGCATATGTCCAAGATATCCATAAAGCGAAGATGCTTTCAAAACTAATAAAATGAAAAGTTTCTGAATATCAAAAATGTACAATAAACAGCAGTCTACTGACGCACTAATGCAGAAAACAAATAAACATCTAAGACTTCTAAGAAATTTATATAAAAAATCGAGGGTGCCTAAGACTTTTGCACAGTTATTATATATATATATACATATAATAACTTATAACTTATAATTGTACATTTTGCTGGGAGATTGCCTGGGAACTCTCCACAGTACACTGGAAGAATATATAAAAAAAAAAACAGTGCAGTAAAATTTTATAAATAAAAGGTTAAAAAAAAGTAAAAAGATCTTTATATCTTCATTTTTTTAAACTCGAACCAAGCGTGCCTTAAAAAGGCATGCATCTGCAAATCCAAAAATAAATAT
Organism: Centroberyx affinis; assembly: GCF_046629955.1. NCBI lineage: Eukaryota > Metazoa > Chordata > Actinopteri > Beryciformes > Berycidae > Centroberyx > Centroberyx affinis. The sequence continues at coordinate 141,167 of NW_027284750.1, read as the reverse complement.
ACATTCACGACATTCAAGAAAACATGAGAGTAGAAAATGCTCTAAATCCACTTGAACTTTATAATTCCTTGTCTCCAAAATAAAGAAGATCCACTCTGTAAAAGCATCAGCATTTTGTCACCCAAGGACTTTTAGCTACAATCCTTAGAAAAGAGTGGAAGACGTTCGCACAGGTTGTGACCCCAAACTAAAAAAAAAACTAAAAAAACCAAACTAAAATATTTGGTTGAAGATAATGTCCACCCGCGGATACTCTTAAACCGTTAGCTATGATCAGTTTGTTATGTTCAATGCATTCCAGGAGTTGTTTTGTGATGAAGTGTTGTAATTTACTTTTTTGGTGAACTCACTTTCCCTCAACCTGCATCGTCTACTTCTACTTCAGTTAGTCATTACCTACGGTTCCCAGAATGCCTTTCAACAACCCCTAGAGCGTGATTCTCAACCTTTTTCATATCAAGGACCCCTAATTTATTACACGTTAGGGCCACGGACCCCCATTTGATGAGATTTTGTCTCTCGGACCCAAATCTGAGAATATTTTTACTGTTAGATGTGATTTTGTCTTGAATTCCATGACTGTCTGTATTGTAGGTAGAGAGATAACAGAGAAACTATGATCAAAACAGTCATTCTTCTACATTCTCTAACTGTGTTAACTTCTTGTAAATTAAATAATAGTGAAGTTTAACAATTCATCAATTTGCTGGGGACCCCCTGGAACCCCCTCAAGGACCCCTGGTGGTCCCCGGATCCCACGTTGAGAAACACTGCCCTAGAGAATAGGGATCCGAAGCCTTCCTGTGGTTGACAAGCGGCTAAGTGGCTAACACGGTTTTCCATTGAGAAAGAGAGTAGTCTGTCTTCTGCAACAAATGGTGCTGAGATTCATCTCTCTGCTCACTATGCAGCATGAGCTTTCTCTCTTTTTTTTTCTTTTTTTTTAGGCATTTTATGCTTTTATTGACAGTGATAGTGTGAGAGAGAGACAGGAAGGTATGGGAGAGAGAGAGGGGAGGACAGGCAGCAAATGACCGCACAACAGCATGAGCTTTTAGACGATTTGCACGTTTTTGTTATTTTAGGGCGTAGAAACTTAGAGAAAAGACGGTGCCAGTGGTGCCTCCTGTAAGTGGAAAGGGGAAATATACCTTTGGGGCCCCCGTGCTGACAGGAGAGGCCAGGTGATACTGTGCTAGACATAAGACAGCCGAGTCATGTCATGCATAAGTACTTTTACATCATTACATCAATTCAGCAATTTGGTCGCCGCTTCGTCTGACTGCTCGAAGCGTGCCTTGCCTTTGCATTCTCCACATCACGTCGGATTTGATTGCAGATGTCACGCTTTTCTGAGGCCGTGTCCAAGATAGTGACAGTGATGCTTTTGATGGCTTCAATCCCATCCTTCAACCCTGTGAAGATCCTTTTGGCAAATTCCTCAGCCAAATCCTCGCTTGTTTTATCTGTGGAAGTGAAAGGAAAAATAAAACAAAAAACCAGGGGAGCAATGTTGGAGAAGTTTCTTCCAAAAGGCAACATGTATATGGCATCTGGTGGATGCTTTCATCCACAGTGCCTTACAGGTCGCCGAGTGCATACATTTTTACCATTGTGTTGCATAATATACAGACTATGACCTTTGAAAGTAATAACTCTTGCCAAGGAGGTAATTTGTCCATCTGTCAATTTAATAACATAGTAGATACAATAAGGAAGCAATGTAAACAGACCTGCAACCACTTTTACATCCAGACCCACAGCTTAAAGATACAACAGGGATTTTTTTTTTTTGGAACCATTTAAATTTGGTTTTGCTCCATATCCTCTTGAAAAGTTGGATTTGTAGATGTTGAATATTGAAGCATTCTTGACCCATTACAGTAAAACTCAAAATACACGTCTGTTTAAATTTTGCAGCTTCAAAATACATTCATACAAATTTCAGCATGAACAAATGCATTCAATCTCTTAAATCACACTGTAAACAGATTGGGATTTTAAACTAATTTGAATAGTTGTTTTTTTTGCCTAGAACTTAGTAGGTTTGGAGAGAGTTAATAGCAGCTGGGTCCTTAAGGTTTTAGGTTCAGGTTTAGCTTATTTGCAAACAGAAGATAGAAAAAAAAATTATAGAAGTAATACAACTATGTGGGTGAGACAAAGAAAACCAAACAGGGTTTACAAAAACAACTACAAAAGCAAACAGGGAGGTTCCCTAAAGGAGGTTTGTCTGCAGGAATCTTTATCCAGACGTCCAGATGTCAGCAGGCCTGTTCATACTGATAAGTTCACTAGTTCTCTAAGGTGTTTCTCAGCTGGTGGGACGAGACCCTATATGGTATGGCCACTGACACAAAACAACGTAAAAACTGGAATACTGTGTTATATAATATGTTGGGTCCCAACCTCAAGGTAAAATTTTGAGTCCCGGTGCAAAGCCAGTTGCAGCATGGCTCTACAGCATCCAACAAACTGACTCTTTCATCCAAATCATGTCTAGGAAATGGGAAGAAAAGCTAAATTAACTCATGGTCATTATTTTTGCTGCTCTAAAAGGTCAAGAAATACATTTTGCAAGATAAGTGCTCTAACATTTTACAACCTTCTTGGAAGCAAATTCTCAAAATCTACAATACTATGCAAAAGTCTCAGGCACATGTAAAAAAAAAAAATCCATAAAGATGCTTTCAAAAATAATGAAATGAAAAATTTCTAAATATCAAAAAACAAAAACTATAAAGAGCAGTCTACTGACACACGAATCCAGAAAACAAATAAACAAACCTTAGACAAAATTTATATAAGACTTTTGCACTGTGTGTGATGCGACTTTTCCAAGATTTTCCAAAGACATTTTCATTCAAATCAAACAAACGCATACAAGCTCCAGTCTGATGTCTTAAAATTTGTGATGTATTTGCCCTCTCTTGTTTTTAACTGCATGCTGTAAATGTACTTGTACTAAAAAATGCCTCATAAAAAAAATATTTTTTTATAAAAAATAAAACAAAACAAAATCATTTTAATGCATGATGAAGCAGCACATGGCAAACTTATCAGGATTCAGGACTACCCCTACACACCAGGAGTTCACTGAGTTCATTTCTAAAACGCTGTAGCCTATATCCCTACTTTGGTATAAAGAAAAGAAAAGAAAAACAAATATTACCCAAAGTTCATCAATCAATATCTTCAGTAGAGGATATAGGCTGTAAAAGTGTTGTCATTCTGTCAACCACAGACTTCATTAACCTACTGTCCTTTAAAAGTGCCATAATTTGTTTTCATGTTGTTTTTTTTCATAAGGTCTCTCGTGGGAACAAAACTTTTCTAGGAGGCAAACTGGGGGCCTATGGCCTCTATTGACAACAATAATAATATTGTCCAGTTTTAGAGACTGAATGAAACTTAATTTGAAAGTTATCATCTAAAGGAAATACTCACTTACCACCAAAATGTGTAGTTTGGCAAAATTCTTTTTACAATTTTTGGAGAAAGTGTTTTTGTCGTCCTTTTCATGAAGGAAAGGTTACAGAAATGTTACACCTACCCATTGATTTGTTGACGTGTTTCCAAAGGTATATTAATGAAAAACATCAAACTAGCTTAATCTGAAAACAGACAGATGTAGTTGGCCATCTTATCTCAGAACAACACTAAAAACATAGTGTCTTTCAACCAGTGGAAAAATCCTTCATTTATTTCAATCCAATAATAAAACTCAAAAGTAGACAAAGAGGAAAATAACCACTGTTCGTCTATCAAAAACACACCCTTCCATTGTTAATTCAGTCCGAAACTAAATGAAACAACATGTGGGGATGTAAGGACCACCTGCAGAATCGACAGCCAATCAGCATCCCCGCTGCCTTGCTCCATCCACCAATGAAAGCAGCTGTGGGGAAGGACAATGTGCTGACTGCTGTATAATGAAGTCAAGTATTATATTAACAATATTATCATTATCATTATTATTATTATTACAAAAGAAAATAAATTATTTCAAGATATTGTGAAAGCCAAGTTCTCTTACTGTACTGACATCTAACATCATATTATTATTATTGTTAATGTTATTGTAATTATTATATTAAGAAAAAATCTTGAATCAAGATACTTGCTGAGACATTTTCTCAGAAAAATATGTTTAAGTGACATTGTCATGGAAAATCATTGAAAGCAAAATTATCCCAGTGCAGTTACATAATTTCATATAATTAAAAAAAAAAAAAGAAAGATTTTGTCCACTGTTAGAGGTGGGAAAAAGGGCCTCAAAGCAGGGATAAACTAGTCTGTCTAATTTGCGTTTATATTTCAGGATTTCTGATTATCCAGAACAACAAAGAATAAGCAGGTCAGGTATCAGTGTCTTGCTCAAGGATATTTAACCAGGATGCAAGGCAATTGCAGGAATCAAACCTGTGACTTTCCAGTTACCGGACGGTCTCTCTAACCACTAAACCCCCCTGCAGTGTTGTGTCAACATTTTTCATGTGACAAACTTCAACCCCTTTATCTCTAACAGCCTCTATTGTTGTCTTAGCAGGCTGAGTATTTATGTCCTTTCCCTATCGCCCCAAATGTGTTTATCATCCCCGTACTTCATGTTCAGTTGGTTTCCTCTGAGTCTTGCGGCTCCCAATCACACTAAGCAGGCTGTGAACTTGTGGTTGGGGAAAGACGCTTCCCAGTATAGTTATAGTTTATTTCACGCTCCTCTTTCCTTTCAGTACAACGTCCTCGTGGCACACTGGACCAATACGTAACAAGTGAAACATTTCGTCCCCCACAAATGATGTAGTCATCTCTTGGGGCCAATCGGTTACAAGATGCATCATCCTTCCAAGTATTTTGAATACACCGGTGGATTTTGATTAAACTTGGAAGGCTGATGCAGCAGTTGTTAAATTTTTGACCTTTAATTATAGCATCCCATCAGGCCGATCAGTGTTAAAGATCAGTGTAAAGGAACACCCAGTGCCACAGTGCCAAAATGCGTAATCCCTCCAAGTTTCGTCAACATCGCATAAGTGGTGTCAGAGATATTGCTTTTGAGTTTTTGACCTTTCAAAATTTGAGATTTTGACCTTTAAATATAGTGCCCCCATTTGGCCGATCAGTGTAATATTTAAAACACAATACAATACAGTGAGAAGATGCTTCATCCCTCCAAGTTTTGTCAAAATCAAACCAGTGGTGTGTTAGATATCATGTTTGAACCACAGATACAGGCAAAGACAGAACTCTGGTCAAAAGGAACTAATTACTATTAACTAAATAATGAACTAACTGATGTTTAACTTACTGAATGACTGGTTAAATAAAGGAGACAACCTAACAACTACTTAACTGACTCATAAAAAGAAAATATTTCTCTACAAAGAGGTTCACTCTCAGTAAGGAGCTGAAAACATAAGTAACTGACATAGGGATGGGACGATACTTATCTCACAATTCGTTACATGACATGGGTTCATGATTTGATGCAACCACGATACGATGTAATAAATAAAAGTTCAATGACATCATCTGACTGTGCAGATTTCTATTTATTTCTCAGCCACAAATCTTTCTAGCAATGTCATCGTATTTAAAAATGTCACTACAAAGTCCAAATAATATGTTGATGGAGAGCTTGTGAAATTGTGATGGTCAAGCCGTCTCATTTGTGATTACTACAGCAGAATAAAATGTAGCTAATATCGTGATTCATTTTTCTGCCCCATGATACGTATTGTCACATTTTTGTACTGTAATATACTGAATTTCGATATATCGTCCCATCCCTAGTGACTGAATAGTTAACTAGAAAAAGTTCAGGCTAGAAACAGAGAGCTAGCTGAAAAAGCTTGGGCCGGATTAACCAACAACAGGGCCCCTGGGCACACATGTCCTATTGGGCCCCCCACCTCTCGGTAAGCACAAACAATACAAACGTAAACCTTTTACAGGTTCAAAGTAATCTGAAACTCAGATTTAGCTATTCATTCTATCTAGAGCTCGCTCATTCAATTTGAGAGTGATAACATTTGTCCAACCCCAAGGCAAGCTTTAGTTCTTAGTTTTAGGTGGTGGGGCTTCCCTTTGTTTACATTTGGATTGCAGGTTGTGGCTTTAAATGTTGAAATTTATGGAAAAGGTTTGACTGTCTGTACCTAGACCGCACTGCCCCACCAGTATATAATTAGTACTCTGCATCTTAACTGGATGACTCACTAAATGCACTGCCCATAAAGAAAAATGAGACTTACAGGGAATTCTTCACACAAATATTGAAATTATTTCCTATCAGACATTGTTGGACAAAATGGACTACTTGGACAGCTTTAACTCTATTCATATACATGTATTATTTTTTTATTGATTTTCTGAACTCAGCCACACAATTTTGAGTTGTTCGCCACTTTCATCCCAGTGTAGCTGGACCGGCTGGAGGCTTGGTGGCGTATTTATGCTTCAAGGCTGTTAGACAACATTTAGGCCTATATCTCTCTCTCTCACACACACACACACACACACACACACAAGCATGTGACATCCAATTGCACATCCATTCGTCTTGCAAAGTTTGACTTGAGTTTGACTGAGTAAATGCATGCATCTAATTCGAGTACAAAAATACAAAATACAAATGGCATTGACTGCTTTAATTATTCATGATGTTGGAAGGTAAGCAGCTAGGTAACTAGCTAACCTAGATATCTATAGGCTAGTTTGGCTAGTTTGAACTTGGAAGGTCAGTTTGGCTAACTAGATAACCTAGATAACTTAGTAGGCTATGATTAGACTGTATTTTTTCAGTTAGTAGCAGAGCGATAGGCTTCAAAATATTAGCTTCCTCCTCTCTTACCTCTTGACTTTTTCACTGGGCTTCAGTCTAACATTACTCAACCAGAAAAACTGGTTCATTTGCACTGCCCATTGCAGTTCAACTCTGACATTTCTGCCTCCAGAGCAGCTCTGCTACTGAGATGTACCATTATGTATTCATGTTTCAAGCAAATGTTCATAAATGTTAGCCAGGCAAAAGAAACACACACACTTACACACACCACATCCTCTAATCCAGTTTATTTTTCCTCAGTAATCCAGTTTATTTTTCCTCAGCAGAAAATGGAACACGATAAAATTAAAGGAGAAAATAGGACAGAATTATGTTCTTTTTTTATACATTTAACTAAATATGCCACTCTATGCTAGGGTGTAAGTAACTCAAACTGATATAAGGTTAAATAATTTTTTTTCTTTAAAAGGTACAGAAAGATATTCCACTTCTTCCATTTCTCATTAGCACTCAAAATAGGAACAGGTTTTTCAAAATATCAAAATAAGAACCAGCCACGATATTTCTCCAAACTCTAAACGATACTCCCTTTATCCTTCGCTGTGTTCTCACTGAAGAAGAAGGGTGGGTGGTAGAGAAGAAACAGAAAGACTTGTGCATGAGGATTAGCATAGTTAAGTGGTGTCTGGTTATAGGGGCTCTCCACCTGAACCAACTTTTAGGTGGTTATTTTGCAAAAGTATACTTTTTCCTATTTTCCTACAATTTTAGGAAATAAAGCTGCTGCTCATGATTCAGAAAAAAAAAATTCAATCCTACATCATCAAATTGCACTCCCTGTGATGGTGCCAAGTACATGTCATGTTCCCGTACCTATATTAAACAAAATACAACTTATACTTTTAATAAATCTACAGCATGTGCTAAATGCCCCAAAATGTAACAAAAAGAAAAATCTTTGAAAATTTGCAGAAAAATGTCAACTTTTGCAACATGACGACCAAAAAGTAAATTTTGGTGGAATACCTTTTTAAGAGTAGAAGGAAGATAGGTGTGTAACCGAACAGTATGCACAGCACAAAGTCTAAGCGGTCAGACTGTGTAGGCTGATAAAGAGGGGAGTAGGAACGGATGACAAAACAAAAAACAAATTTAAAAAAAAAAAGAAAAAAAAAAAAGGGGAAAACCACTCAATTTAAGAATTCACGTTGTTATTCCTGCAGCCGAGAACAGTTCAGTCGCCATCAGACGCCGGAGAGCCGCGACGGTTTGAATCTGTGATGTCATCAGGATGTACAGCCTTGAAAGGGTCCAACAAACAATAAATGATGTGAGCCCAAAGTATTTGATTGTTTGAGCTAAATGAGGTTTAGTAATACCATCTGTTTTTAAAATAAATCAACCGAAGCACTCCAACAGTCGCACGTTACATCTTTTTCAAAAAGAAAAACAGGACTTTCTCAACCACTTTCACCATTTTTACCAGCCAAACTAGCCAAACAACCAAAGAGGACATCCAAATGATGGTTGGTTACCTGCCAAAGTGGCTGATAGAGTCCAGTCATAGCCAACACTTACCAACATTTGGCTGGTGGCTGGTATTAATTCACAAAACCCTGATTTTATTAATGCTTAAGGTGTCTTTAAAGTCATCAAATGAACCATCATTTAGGCCAGTGGCTGGCGCTGAATGATGGTGCTGTACATCGATGTGATACCACAGATTAGACAGTGGGACGAACCCGTCTCTCTTGTCTTTGGCTATTTGAGACAGCAATGAATTCTCACTAATAGAAATGACATTGTCTTAGGCAGCAGTGAATGTTAAAGAAGAAAATACTTGAAGAGTTATGCTCCAAAATGATATCCACCGTTTGAAAATAAAAGTGACACCTACTCCTACCCACAAAGCACAAAATTAGAGCAGTTTCCGATACTATTCAAAGGGTAGTAGGTGACAAAATTAGCACTCTTACCGACTGATCCTCTATATTTTAGAGAGATACTGATTGATGAAGTTCAGGTATTATTTTTCTAAAATGGATACACAACATCTTGGAGTAGAACTCTTCATTTGAACACTAAAATTCAGTCGTATTCCCCTTTTATGCATCAAGAACAACAGTACCACTCAGTAAATTGAGAAAGGGAGGGAAAGAGGCAGAGGAGGATCTGCTACACAGAGGTTTTATCTGAGTGACACTCGTCCATTCAATTTTTTTTTTGTCAACAGTCCATGTGAGCAGAGGCAGGGATTGGCTGTATTGTCCTCCACGAGACCGTGGTTAAGCAGTAAAAACAGAACTAATCACCATGATGGCCGCACGAAAAACCAAACCATGACAGCATCCTTAGACCACCTCACGTTACCAAATGGCACGCTCATACCTGCACAAACACACTGGTACTGGTACCATGCACGAGCTAAACACTGTTACCGACGCCGTGCATGAACCAAAACGGCGGGAGACGTGGGGTGGGGGGAAGAAAAACAAAAAAAAGAAGAAGTGGGGTTACAGGTTTGATACTCCAACCCCTTGATGACAACCTGAGGAGTGGTCATGGGATAGAGCTGGATCCCCTCCCCCACGACCGAGAAATGTGAAAAGAAAAAAAAAAAAAACGAAACCCAACTGCTGTCAAATGAGAATCCAGCTGAGAGAAACGGGTCAGTTCAGCCGAAACGCTACAACAGTTCGTCTTCCATAACTTCCTGTAATGAACGAAGGAGCGTGAGCGAAGAGGAGGGGGAGGGGGGAGGGGGGGGGGGGGGGGGGGCTGTGTGAGATATACGGCTGACCGGATCCTTCTCGGCGGCGGCGGCGTCCTCTCTGAAGACCGGGGGAGTTAAGGCTGTGTGCGTGAACATGCGATACTGAATGTGGCTCCGCAGAACAGCCGCGACGGCCCCCGCTGGCCCCCCCGAGCGGCTTTTTGTCCAGAGTATAGAGTCCAAACAGACGTCCCGGGCAGGACGGCGACAGGGCTTGTGTCAAGCTCAGATCCAGAATTGTAGGGTCAAATGCAGGCTGTTGCAACCATGCTCCCTCCCTCCACCTTCTCCTCTTCTCCCCTCCCTCCCCTCCCCCTCCCCCTCCCCCTCCCTCCCATCACCCCATTTTTCGTCCCTCCTTTGCTTTCCCTCCACCACCACCTCCTCCTCCTCCTCCTCCTCTTAAGCGCCTCATCTCCGATCGGATGGCTGGTCGCAGCGTGGCCAATCAGGAGCACTCCTCCCCGATGCGTTGGCACGAGCGGCCCACCTTGCGGTCCAGCTTCACCATCTTGAGGACGGCCTCCTCGCGCCCGCGGCCCAGATGGTCGAACAGACAGTCGTGCTGCTCAGGTAGACGGTGAAGCATGCAGAATACATAGCCTGGAAGGGGAAAGGAGAGGTTAGGGAGGAGGTAACCCCGAAAAAATGTTCCGTCTTCCTCGCTGTGTGTATGCGGAGAGAACATCGTGTCAAACTCCACTGCAGATTCTGGTAGTTTAATCTCGCCGATCGGCAAACATACATATCTCCCAGAACAACACTCCTTCTGACCTTTTCGATAAAATTGATTTGCGATGCTTGCTTCCAACCCCCAGTGTGTATTTCGGTGGGAGGAAGGTTACAGGAATAACAGGTCAACCAGTTATAAAAGTTTAATTTTACTGAAATAAGTGCGGCTCGGTGCATCATCTGTGTGCCGAGTTTACCAGCGGACCCTAACGATTTGGAACAGGTCTTAAAGCTGCACTAGGCAAGATTTTTGTGTAAAAATATCAGCCTAAAATCATAAATTGGGGCTGCAACCCAGTAGATTCATCCTATTTGCCCAAATTAATTGAATTAATTGGTGTCAGTATGGTCACTGATGGGAAATCTTCTCTGAGTACAGGAAGTGACAACTTGAAACTTAAGAGCGAAATATAAAACTTTCTCCGAAACAGCTGCAAATGAGCGCTCCTCTTCTGCGAGGTATGCATGTTCGCTGATAAGCAAGGAAACATTATACTGACAGAATTCACAATCAACTTTGATGTGACAGTCTCTCCCACACAAAGACAGAAAGAGAACAGCGAGACAGGAGGGAGACCCTGAAATTTTGTCAGGTCCTCAAAGTATCCGTGTCTCCCCAAGGAATCCTTACTTCATATCAGCACACCCTCTCAACGGCAGTTTGATGTCTGACGTTGTACAATTTGTAAAATAATGAATACATTTCCAAATAGTGGTAATGATAAAATGTATCAGAGCACTAGTAAAGGCTATATAAATTAGCATTTTCCAAGGAAGGATTCTGACATTAATTCATTTGCAGAAGCAAACAGATTAATGAAAAACCTAAACCGGTTAAAATGCTTTCATCAAAGTGTAAAATAGTACTGTTTGGTATCAGTACTGATTTTGAGGTAATGATACCTGTATCGGTACTAAAAATGTCCAAATACCCAGTCACCCAGTCTTACTTAGGGTGGATTGAAAAAAACAAGAGTTTGCATCAGACAAGAGGCAGATCTTTACAAAATAGGCATGTGCAAATAGGAATTTTCATGATCTGTTTCAGCCTACTTAGGTGCCAGATAGGTGAGTTTTGCCGTATAGGACAAGAGTTTAGACAATCACAGAGAAGTATTTGAAATTCTGTTTCGCAGAAACTTCTGTAATACTGGTATTAGTTTAATTGCACTCATGCAGTAAAGCCCACCCATCTGGTACACCAAGGGTGATAAACAAAAATGCTAAGAATCAACTAAGATTGAACCCAGGAGCTGACACGTCTGCTTTAGAGCGGTTTTCAAACATGTGGCGTCGTAACACAGGAGTATGTAGGTCTGCAGGTTTTCATTCCAACGTAACACTACAGCAGCTGATTTCACTGCTTAGCACATTTTCAACCAAAGTAGAGGGGAACTAATCGGTGAAATCAGCTGCTGTAGTGTTTCATTAGAATGAAAACCTGATGCTTTAGAGAACAGCATTGATCTGTTGGGTACTGACCACAGCGACAGGAGCCCAGTTCCTGCTGTACCAGCTCTAGTTTGGTTTGGCAGCGATAGCAACGCCGACGGTTTTTCTGCTTGGGTCCCCCGCGGGCCTCCTCGCCGCCCGCCTCCTTCTCTTCTGTCCGTGGTCGTTTCTCTGGCGTCGCCTCACTTTCTGACCCCGAGGCTGGGAAGAAAACCGTGTGGGGGTTAACGGTTAGGACTCAAAGTGGGGCAGAGCACGCAGAGCTTCAGCGCAGGAACAAGAAGCCGACTGTACCTGATTCACGAGGACGTTTTGTGGGTGTGCAGAGTGTGCCTTGGGCTGTTTCTGTGCATGATACGCCTGCAGATGGAAAATGAAGAGACAGTTTAAGATTCTGCTCCAAAATGAGACATGAGGAGTTCTCTTCTCAAATGCCATACATCCATTCTGGATAAAAAAAAACATATCACTACCAGAAGTTCACCATTTAATATCTCTGAAGTGTTGTCACATTGACAACCAAGGAATTAAGTTACCTACTATCCTTTAAAAAAACACCATCATTTGTTTCAATTTTGTGCCATCAATCATTCTGTCAGCGCAAATGCCACATTTACAACTCTGTAATGCCTTTACAGCTCAAACAGTAACAATATTGAGAATGGGGTCATCTGTCATTTTCAAACACTGAATCATGGGTGAAATGAGTGAATGAATGAGTCAAAATAGATACATGGCAATTTGGAATGAAACCCTTTCTTTACAGCATGTAAATCATACCGTCATCCATCATTTAATTCCTCATTATGTAGAGAAGAAGTGACTAATATCGATGGATGTAAACTGTTGGCATTAGAGTTGTGAGTAGGGCTCCTAAACACGGCATATTAGCTCCACAATCCTTCTCCACGTCTTAAACAAGTCACTTTTGATTTCATGTCGACTCGTACTGAAAAAAAAAGTTGGGGATCCTACTATCTTATGAAGCATATTTGAAGCCCTTTTTTAGTTCTAGATGCGTGGAACCAATATGGTGAAAAAAATAAGACAAAACATGGAGAAACAAGGTATAAAGCGGTCCCTACTCATAACTCGTCAGTGAACCAAATCTAAACATCGAATTTGTATTTTTTGTTGGCCATGTCGACGTCGAACAATCATAATAATAATAATAATAATAATAATAATAATAACTTTATTTATATAGCACCTTTAAAAACAGGATAAAAGGAAATAAAACTAATAAACAGGGATTAAATTCATAGGAGAGGACAGAGGTGGAAAAGAGCAAACATTCAAGTAACTAGTGGTATAATCTGATGAAAACCAAAATAAATAAAATAACAGAATAAAAGTAAGATAAAATGAAGATAGAGTTAAGATAAAAGACGTAAAAAGACAATAGAAAGATGATAAAAAGCCGATAAAAGATAAAAAGATGATAAAAAAGAATGTACAGAAAACAATGTAATCCAAAGCTAGCTGTACCATGCAAGTACCTGAATAGTCCATGTGTATCTATAGACCAATCTGACTATGCCCTGTATCCAAATACAATATATACTGTATATCCATGTACAAAAAGAATGTTGTCAGGGCAGTGCTGCACGTTAAGCACGTTTAGCACAATCTTCCTCAGCATAGCGACCTTCACCATGCTATCTGAATGCACCCAGTTATTTGATGCTGAATGTACAGTATGTCTGTGTAATGCACTGTCCCTGTGCGTTGTATGCAAGGTCTTGTTGTCACTGTGTACCATGTGTGTCAGTGTGTACTGCGGTACTACTTTAGTTGTCGTGTCTCTGCACCAATATCACCAAGACAAATTCTGGTATTTTTATTTTTTGTTTGCTCTAATTGCCGATTAGAGTGATTCTGCCACTGCTCTCAAGGTAGAGCAGCACACTGGGCCGACCTTAAAGACTTAAAAAGGAAAAATACACCCTAAAACACTTTAACACCGTTTAAAAAAAAAACAGCTACTGGCAATGCACCTTGCATTCCCGGGTCCATTTTGTTGTCTGGTGGTGTATTTTTCTTATTCCCATGGATATTTGGCAAATAATACTTACTGCCACCGTGTTGAGCATGGAAACGTTAGCTGTCCCGTCTTACCTTCCCTCGTGCTGGGAAACGTGGGCGAGGGCTCTTCGGCCGACGGCTGCTCAGAGCTAGTGGGCGGCGACGACGATAGAGATTGGCTACTGCTACTGCTCGTCTCGCTACTGAAGACAGGTGATTGGCTACTCCCAGTGCTTTGGATAGGCTTGGAGGTGCAGTCCTCCCCTGGCTGCTTCTTCTGGATATCTGTGGTCAAGGACAGCAAGTAAGCAGAGCAGAGACAGAAATATAGAAATAGGACAGAGAAATAGATAGATGGAGGCAGAGAGGGAGGCAGAGAGAGAGACGGGACAGAAATAGTGAAAACACGATTTGAGAAAGTCTAGGGAAATCACACCACTCAATCCTGGATTAATAATGTGCCTTCTTACGATGTGTAATACAGAAAACATGAAAGTACGGCAGCAAACCTCAAACCCCTATGCAGAGAAAGCTGTTATTATTACTTCTATTTCAATGGATGGGCCTGTTGAAATAGGACACCCTAATGAAAACAGCCTGCCTGTCAAAACATCGGTAATAATAAAGGCTTGTTCTGTAGCAGTTACAAGCATGGGGAAAAAGAGGGTATTCATACCACTGCCTTATTCAGGCCAACATATATTGATTTTTAACATTTTGAAGCTGCACTAGACAAGATTTGTATATAAACATACACCCATCTTATCAGGCTAAATCACAAAGTGTGGCTGCAACAGAGCAGAGAGTCCCATCCCCACTAATTGAGACACTGCAGATTCGCCCTATTGAGTTCTGGTGTCGGTTTGGTCGCGTCTCCACCTACAGGCAGTGACGAATCAAACAGCAGTGAGCAGCTCTCTGTCCAGAGAAAGCTGGCCTCACCAACAAGTTAGATCTTTTGCCTCTCTCGCCCCTTTGGTGTCCTTAAAGCGATCACGGACTCGCCGGCTTGGTAAACATGAACACGTGTGCAGCTCACTGACATCATGTTACAGGAATTCTGAGTATGACATTCAAATTTTGCAGTGACCTCTTGCTGCCATTTAGAGCCACCAACATGCAGCTTTAAAGGACTTAAAAGTAGTCGAAGTCTACCTACATGGTTAAGTGGACAGTTTTACCCAGCTAATTGTGGTACTTTGTAGCTCATTGGGTAAAGCATGGCATTAACACTGCCAGTTACTCATAACTAAAGAGTTTTGAGTGTGCAGCTACACTGTCAAGTCTTACAGACATGATTTACCACTATAAACCCACATGATCCGGTCTGAGAAAGGTATGATCATCTCAGATGACTGACCTGCACTTCAGACCTCTTAATATAATGACGGTAATAATGTGAGACGTTATTGATCCATCAGGAAATGCTCAGTCCGCCACCCTGCTGCTCCTTCACAGCTTGAAGCCTCGACAGGACCGGACAGCAGGCAGCCTAGTTTTTAGCTTCCCCTCCACACGTGGGCTAACCCATTTCTTTCTCAGCCTCCATACTCATGTGTATTGAGTCTATTCTGAGCTCTACTGCTGTCTGTGATGCTTGACTCAAAAGCGGGGGCCCTTAGGTCCTCGCTGTCTGCCATATTCACCGGTTGCCATGGCCACCGCCAGGGCTCCAGCGCACCCTCAACCCATCCTCTGAAAAACAGACTATAGGAGTCAATGAGGAAAACTTCCAGGCATACCTTGACATTTTCAAATTTTAATTGGGTGTTTTTCTTTGCCAGACACTTGTCACATTGAGGGAGAAAAATGGATCTACATTATAGGGGTTTCATAACAAAATGTTAGATATCCACTTTGGAAAAACACTGGAGCCTAAAATTCATGAGTCTATGTTTCGAACGCCAAGATAACCAAACCCTCAAAAACACAAATACTCTGTAAGCAAAGCACTTAAGATTGGTGATAACTTTAATGGTAATAATGATAAACCACAGTGTGCTTTTCTTTCATGCCAACAGTCATCTTACAAGTTTCGGCATCATTTTTTGCCAAATGGTGGTTATCTCATTTGGGAGTGAAACCCTTTAATTGTCTTTCTATTTCCCTAAAATGGCTTCTTAACATTGTTAGCATTCCTCACTGAAATCAGCTGGCACACCTAGCCTCAAGCTGCAGCTAGCTGCTGTCAAAGAGGAATGCTAAGCATGCTAAGAAGCAACTTTAGAGAAAGGACAAAAGTAGAACTGTCCCCCCCCATGATAAGTGACATGTGCCTGGTGAAGAGAATTAGCCAGCTGAATATTAAAATGTAGACGCGATCCCTTAGAGACAAAAAGAGACCAACCACCATAGGAGACTTGGAATTCAATATCCTCTATTGATTCAAACATATTTTAAAAGCACCTCTGCAACCACCTATATTTCAGTGATGTACACATTTTGTAAATTGACAACATTTGAACATGTATTTTACAGGTGCAACCAATCTCAGAACCAGTGGAGGCAAGTGAAACACAAATATATGCATTTCTGAACAAATGTTTACAACTCATACAGACTTTATAGCCCAATGGCTGCTGGTACCATGACAGACTTTTGACAGCACAAGAGTAGGAAACTGGCTTTTTTTTGTCCTCAGGGCTCAGTGGGTGGCACACCTCAAACTCCATGGGCCATTTTTACCATTTTACCAGACAAATAGATTAGAATAGAATAGGATGACCAATTGATGTTGGTTGCCTGCCAAAGTGAATGGTCAACTTTGCAGACCCAGCTAAAATTTGTCAGCAATTGGCTGGTGGTTATTTCCCACCCATGTAACAGTATGAATTTAGCTGCATGATGCATTCATTGAAAAAAAAAAAAAAAAAGAAGAAACCATGAGCATTTGCAATTTTCTGTTTCTTTCTGTGTTTCATTTTGACCACATTCTCTTTTTGTTTCGTTTTCGCTCATCTCTCTGTCACAAATTTTTCCCTGTATGTTTCTCCCAATTCTCAGCTGCAGGAAGACACACAAATTTCTATCAGGGATAAATAAAGTAGCTCTCGTCTCATCACCTCATCTCATCTCTGTCATTTGGGAAACAGAGTGTGTTAGGGAGCGAGAAAGACTTACCAGCAAAACATTTGGAGCAGAGGTTCATGGTTTTACTGGACCTGAGGAGAGGAGAGAAAAAAAGTCAAACTCTGACTGGATTAAGGAAGGAACTCTTCGGCTAAGCTTGTCAGACCCATAACAGGACTTCCACTAAAGGAAATCTGTCTCTATTCTGAGAAAAATGATAGTGACAGTGATAAACCTTGTTATGACTGATGGAAAGTGTCCACTTGATAACCCAACTGGCAAATCCACTCTCACCCACCCACCCAGTTTCCTCAAACGCCCAAGACATGTTTCTAGTTACTGCAAGTGTTGTCACAGTACCAAAATGTGTCATTTTTCACAGTACAAAACGAAGACCATGTAAACTTTCTTTAACGTGTTTTACAGTAACATATTTTCTCATCAGAAATATTTTGCTGAATCACACTATCTGTAGCATGATTTTCTCGTAAAACGTAAAGCAAACTTCATCTATGTCTAGCTAAGTGAACAGATTTTTACATAGACCGGCGCTCATGAGTGTCAATTTTATCCTGCCAAAGTAAATATATGTCATGAAAGACAAATCAGAGTGCCACTTCTAGAGAAACTGGTATATTACCCTTTCTCAACAGGTATGATGGTCCTTTATCATTGTCAGTGGGACACTAGCAGGCTCTCGCCCTTATTTAATAGCACAAATGGTAGTTACACAAATGATAGTTACATCACGTCTTGCGTGTCACTAAAACGTCTTTCACAACCTCTCCTGATGTTTCATCTCGACCCATTTTTTTTTTTGTGCCTCTGTAGTTGCCATGGCCACCGGCCGTGTGTTATAACAAGTTTAAGGCAGGATGAGAGGAAGTGACAACAGAGAGGGAGGAAAGCAAACACACACACACACACACACACTGGCGTGGGAGAGGGAGAGGGAGATGCCAGAAGTCACTCGAGGCAGGAGCATAAGGTTGTAATAAAGTCGATTATTTTACTGTGATAAACGAGCAACAGGCAACTGCTGCTGCCTTTTGATCTCGCCTCTTACTGTCAAGTGTGTGTGTGTGCGTGTGTGTGTGTTTGTGCCCATTTGTGGGTTGGGAATGAACAAACAGTAACCAATGCAATCACACTCTGAGCAACATGATCAGCGGAAGTCCATTCATTTCCTACAGAGCTGAGCGACCGGGAAACTCAGCTGATGTGTGGAAACTCAACAAGCTTGTCGGCTGAGAAAAAGTTGAACTGAAAGCTGAACTTTTCACAGTCATCGGCCGTCAGCAGCCAGATGCCCTCGCTTCCTCGTCTCCCTTTGTGATTTTGTTTCATGAACAATAGTTCTGCCTGGCAAGTGCAAAATGGATGAGAAGTCGATTACAGCCTTTCAAAGCTTCCCCAGTTCTCTACAGCTTGTATTTGAAACACTACACTAATAAACGTCTCCAAAACGATGCTTGGAGAGCATTTGCATCCGCTGTTGGGTTTGACGGTAAGCTCTGAAGCAATTTTATTGAATTTTTTCCTGTTTATTTTCAATTAATGCAATCTCATTAGTACTTACTAGCTATATTAACAAATCAAAATGAAAGGCAATAACACGGTGAGACACGGACACAACATGCGGGGGATCTGTTATTATTTGTGATTATGTTTAACGCTCTCAAGCTGATAGTTACGTTTAATCGGGACAAAATCTTTATCTGCAGGTTGTACTGTCTTCAATAATGTTCTTTTTTGTCGTTATATCTTCATAACATTCTTTTGGTTCTGTCATCTACAGCGTATCCTTTTCTTTACGGCTACAATGACCCAGTTTCCACCGGGATCATTAAAGTTTCAACTAATCTAATGTTTAATGCTCCTCTGCTCATCATTAGATTTTGTATTGGAATACTGAATTAGTCCATTTAATCAACAGATTTGCCCCCCCCACACACACACACACAAAAACCCCTCTACATTTTGATCTACTGTTCATCAAAGAAGACCAATGCATGTGTACTCATCTGATGCCAGAGGTGAACTAAATAAATAATATTTTAGAAGAACTCCCTAATCGACTAAAGCAATGGAAGTCTAAGTCGACTAACACCCTAACAAACAAAGAGTTGGTTAATCTAAGGGTGGATGGGCATGACAGGCAGGAAAAAGTCATGAATGCAAACGAAATGATTACAATGGAGCAAAACAAAATCTGCCTTTTTTAACCCATCACAGCCTTGAAATTGCTGTTCCAATATTACAATTGTGATAAGTTTTCACTGAATTGTGCAGCTCTACTATCTATCATATGACTTGCACTTTCCCTTTGTTTAGTATATGACGTCCTAATGCACTTGAACCACGCGTGTCAACATGTACAGCATTAAAATGTGTTGCTAATGTCTCCTGTGCATTTATTATACTTGCAAATAAAGTGGTTCTTCATTGCAAACTGCCTGACATATTTAAAGTCATTGTGCCAATGTGTGAATCTGTAGCTGAATACAGTCTATTTACGCACAATCTCAACTATGCTAATGGTTCTGTAAAAAGCATCTCATTATCTCACATGGAAATTACAACTTCTGTTCTAAAATGAGACCTCCACCATAAGAAAAAAGTGAGACTTGCTTATACAAAATGACTGACAGCTCAAAATGTAAACATGTTACTTATGGTGTTTTTTAAAAAGGACAATACATAAATTAAGTCCATGGTTGACAAAATAATGAGACTTTTCCAGACTGGGCGGTCTACATTTTACAAATATTGGCATGTAAACTTCAGGTAATGATTTTCTTCTCCTAAATGGTCATTTAGCATTTTGGAAATGTCTTCTTAATATATTCTGCTGGTTTTCTTGGTGATTTCTCCTTTCCCTGAGGTAGGTAATGTTTGTCCCTCACCTTCTGGACCTTTCTTCCACTTTGACATTAGTAGCAACACAATACATTAGGCTGAGCCGTTTCTGTCAGCAGTGAGTCCTGTCAATAGCACAGAGGCTGGAAGTCTGTAGGGTTTTCAGATCATTGTGCCTACAGGAGCTATGTGACCAATGCGGCAGGACAGGCCGACACGTTTTTGTTTTTTTTACCCCTGCCAAGGAGGTTTTGTTTTCATCCATTATTTAGTTTGTCTGTGTTTGTCTGTCAGCAGGATATCTCAAAATCTTATGAACTGGTCTCCATGAAATTTGGTCGACAGATAGGCCTTGGGCCAAGGAGCAATTGATTAGATTTTGGTGCCGACCCAGATCTGGGATGTCTGCCATTAAATGATTATCGTTTTTTAGCCATAATTATGAAACTAACAGAGATAGCCTAGAGACTTGATTCCAAATCCTACGGATAAGTTTGCAGGGTCAAGACATCAATTTAAGTTGAAATTTATGGGATAAGAATGATGTCTTTGGGTGTAACAGCAAGTTGGAGAATTGTTCAGCATTGGCGGAGGTTTGTGCTCTCCGAGTGCCTTCTAGTGTTAAAAGGCCTTGGAAGTAGTCAAGGTCCAAGTACAAGGATAAAGGCTGATTTTAATGGCGATTCTAAGCCCGACTAGACCATCCCAACTGTCGGGGGGAGTTTGGGTGGGGAGTGGCGGCACTTAGGCCTGACAGTCGGTCAGATTATCATGTAGTGTGAACTTTGGCCTCCCCGGCGGCTCCAGGCCAGATGGAGCCTGACAAGATTTTTTCAGACGTGTTTGATTTGGTCGGCCCAGTCCTGCAGTGTGAAGCGGTCTAAGACTCGCCAAGACTGAAATCTGATAGTGATCCTGTCAACAGCCACCTGGAGTTTAGATACAGGGGGAGGAAAACAAAGATGAACCGGTAGAGAAGTCGATTTTAACAGAAACAACTCCCACTCACATAATAATTTACATCAGTAGAGATTCCCAACTGCACTTCTTCCACTCGTTTCTTAATTTTATTTGGAGGAATAAATCTCATAAAAACACTGGTATAAAATGGCAACATGCCTGAATTCAGTTCAAGATGTGGCAGACCGTTTGACACTGTTGTCATGTTTTCAGCAGTTCAAATTTTGCGCTGACTGCTGCAGTCCACTGTCAGGAGCCAGGCTGCAGCTCTGTCTAGTCCAATCCTCCTCCTCCTCCTTCGTCTTTTAACTATCCAAGTTTGCTCCCTCTCGAAGTGACGCTGAAGTGAAATTTCAACTTGCACAACACGTTTGATGAAAGTCTTGAATGCTTACAGAATTCAATATTGAATTCAATCTCTTGCAACGGTGTTGAAACAGGACTGAAATTTCCATTGTGACAGTATTATATACCGAATGCTGCTGTATGACTCAAGATCCAAATATAAGCCGAAAGTAACCTATTGATCATTTCATATCAGTACCAAAAGTTGCTCTCTTATCA
Organism: Centroberyx affinis; assembly: GCF_046629955.1. Lineage (NCBI taxonomy): Eukaryota > Metazoa > Chordata > Actinopteri > Beryciformes > Berycidae > Centroberyx > Centroberyx affinis. Next base: position 119,946 of record NW_027284750.1, on the reverse strand, counting down.
AACAATGCTATGCCAAATTGATAGCCTTATCCAGATATAGTGACTTGAAAAGGGGCCAAACAAAATTTCCCCGGAACGATTCCCTGGCATCAATGGCACAAAGATAGCCTACATTTCACGGTAGACAGATGATCAGCCAATAAGATGAGAAATCACGAGTCATTTACTCTAACCGCACCCTCCAATACAGGTGACACTGTAATTAGGATGATGGGTGGGAAGACTCTACCATGCCCACTGAAAGAAGTGGGCACAGCCAAGTCAAATGTTTTTTTTTAAGGTGTGTCTAACAAAACTGGTTCATCAGAGTAGTATGCAGAGCAAAAACAAAAAAAAAAGCAGGGCAAACAAAAGGAGATAAGACAAAGAGAGAACAGAAAAACTTTAATCCCTATACCCTCTACCAGGATTAGACCGATATATGGGTTTGTTGATATATCGGGCCGATATTGGGCTTTTGTTAAATATTATATCCCTAACCCAATTATATTGACCAGTCTGAGGCTCCTCCCTGACCAAAACTACATGAAAAGTGCATTAACTTAATTTAAAAGGCAGTAAGCAAGTTTCACCTACAATTAATCAGGTGGGGTGGGGCCCAACCTGCCTGTAGGAGCTTCTACCCCACCTACCCCACCCCCACCACCTATTAGTCTGGTTTTCAGTGGAGAGTTTTACTGTCCCATGATGGTCTAAATGCGGTTTCAGAGGCTTTTCCATCCTGGCAAGAACAAAATCATCGGTGGAAATACTGAATACATGTCATTTTTTGGACATAAAAATTGTCAGATTTAAAGATATTGCATATTGGCACAAAATATCAGCTGTCGTCAGCACTGACACAAAAATATCATCATTTTCAAGACCTCTAAAGCGGAGTTCAAAAATGATATTCAACGGTATTCAAGACCTTTTAAAAAGGCTTCGAGTTTCTATGATTTGATTTAAGAGCATGTGTTGGACAGCCAGTTGCCCAAGGCCAGGTGTTATTCTGAGGCAGCAGGACCGTAAACACAACGCTGCCATTTGTGTCACCTGACATTGACAGGTGGGATACTGGTCCCAGTTTGCTTACTGCTGGACACCATAATGTAAAGCCAGTGAATGTAGAGGGGGAGGGGGGGGGTAGTCATATGAACATGTTCTTGCTTTGATAATACCTCAAAACAGGAGGATTTTGTGGTTTCCTGGCTGTATTTTGCAAGAACTGTCACCACCCTACAAAGAAGAAAGCACTTTAATATTCCTGTAATAACCCATAGGGGCTTATAGTGCGTTTCTGGGGCTCAGTAATGAGATAACAGTAATCTTATCGCACTTCATGGTATTTGTATCTCCTATAACATGACTAAAGGACTCATAGATTGGCTGTGATGTTTGCAATGTGTCTTTGTACAATGTATGATAGGATTACTGTAGTTATTTTTCCTAAGGGGTAAACATTAGTGAATCACATCCGGTATGCAAAACACATCCACCACTTGACAAGAGAGAATGTAAAGGGATGAAAAATAACTTAAGACAGATAGTCAGTACAGCTCAGTTTAAGGATATAACCACCAAGAGGCGTTTGAATTGTTTTACTGCTGGTTATTTTCGAGGTGACTGGGTAGAAAATACACAGCTAGGGCAGGTTTAAAAGGAACCTGCTGGCAATAAATCATTTTCTATCTCGGATACGTCATCTCCTGAAACCCCGAATTGCGTTAAAACACGATATCGGAAGGCTACGAAACGGCATTTGACGATTTACACGACGGGAATGTGTTTTAAAACGTGGAAAACGGTGGTAAATTCGCCGGTTTTCAAGCTAAAAGGATATTTATTAACTTCCCAACCCCCCACCCTCGGCCCGCACAACAGAACAACAACAATGGGTTTGGACTAGCTAGCTAAAGCCGTTGGGCATATTACATCCACATTTACCTCTCGGTTCAATCTAGCGGTACTTTCACTTAATTTAGACGTTATATTCTTACCCCCAAAATCCACAGGGACACCGGGGAGGTAGACTAGGAGGTTTGCTTCGTTCACTCGTATCTCCCATGACTTCCAACAAAAAAAAAAAAAAAAACCGATATGGAAACGCGAGGCTGGGGATGAGTCCGGGGCCTGGTCGTTCAATGAAAAAAAAAATCCCACACTCAAGTTAAACAAAAATGTATGTCCTCGTCGTTTAAAGTCCACAAGTTGAGGAAGAAGGGTAAAGAGACTTGACCGTTTCGAGTACAAAACCCCCGTCGTTAAGCCTAATAAAACGGCTCAGTTGGGAATAATTGAACGGTCGGCACTCAATGCAATCAGCTGGACCCGTCGGACGTTACGACCCACAAACAAAAGAGAGGGGGGGCGTCCGAGTGTTTTACACGAACTGAAAACACGTCAAAATTCACCAAATATCCACCGGCACGGCGTTAAACGAAAACACGGAGACGTTAAAATCCGTTGGACGTTTGTTCAAAGGAAAATAAATAGATAGAGCAAGGCCTTCCCCTCGCGCTGGTCGGGACCACCCCTACTCACACGTCGCTGGGACGGAGTGTGCGGGGCCGGAAACGCGTCCATCAAACCGTAATGTCAATATTGCCCAGCAAAATGAAGGCAAAAATAATGCCACCAACTGAGAGGTGAATATCATATCATATACAGTTACAAACCTGGGGAAACGAGGAGTAGTTCAATTTCACTGGTGTTTCCACTTAAGTAAGCACAATAATAGAATGTATAGGGATTGACTTGCTCTCACTGCACTCACTGTTACTGTAAAGCTATTTAATTCACCAAGTCACACCTAATTAATTACAGAAATCTCCTGAATCCTGGGATTCCTTGGGACAAAATCGTCTCAAACAGGGGTCCCTGGTCTTGTGCATGTCTATTTTATGGTCCTTGACATGAAAATATTTGGCAGCCCCTGGGTTAGAGGCTAAAATTAAGATCTGGTGTTGTTCAAATGCCTTTGTCTCAGAGGCTGAATTTACAGACAGCAATAGAATAACATCTAATCAATGATGTAGTGGTCAGTAAAAGGTTGGATAGACCATTGCCTCCAGTCAGTGATCATTTAAAGCAGTGGTTCTCAACGTGGGGTCCGGGGACCACCAGGGGTCCTTGAGGGGGTTCCAGGGGGTCCCCCAGCAAATTGATCAATTGTTAAACTTCAGCATTATGTCGTTTACAAGAAGTGAAGACAATTAGAGAATGTAGAAGAAAAAAAAATCTTTTTAAATGGGAGCCCGTGGCCCTAATGTGGACTAAATTGGGGGTCCTTAATATGAAAAAGGTTGAGAATTACTGATTTAAAGTGCAAACAAACACCAAGATGTATGCTCCCCCCCCCCCCTTGAAAACACTGTTTCCATATAATGTGCATCAGTTTGATGGGTCCCCAAATAAAAATGTTGGTGAACTGAGTGCAGGTGGGTTTACCCTCCATTACTAATCCATTCTACCCCACTGTCCTGCTTGAAACCCTTCTGTTGCTGTTCCTAAAGGCTGAGGTAAACTAGGCAATTATTTGGGCAATGTAGATGGGCAACATCCCCAGCAACAAGATACTATGTGAGACTCGGGGCCAAAAGTCTGCTTGGATGTTTCCTGGCAACAAATGTTTCTTCTGGAATCACTGGAATACTTCTGAGGCAACTGCTTGGGCAGCGTTGCCCATCGGCGTTGCCCAAAAAAAGTTGTCCGGAGCATGATGAATGCAGAGTCACTGATCAATCAACACTGTCAAACTTTAACAAAAGCTCTCAAGAATAACAGAAGATAGAGATCACTGTATTGCTTGTGTCATCGAGAACTCGAGATTCAGTCAAGCAGACGGGTGCAACCACCCAATGATCAACATCAATAACCAATGTCAGTTGTTCCTGTATCACATTATTGATAGGCAATGCATTGAACAAGAGGCAATGAAATGCAATCACATGTCAATGGTCAAAACTAAATATATTAAGTAAAACTATTCAGATACATATAAAGTTAGATGGGAGATGGGAAATGAGTTCTCTACAGCACAATCTAACCTGATCAAAGCCCTATTTCAGTTCTCTGGTTAGCTATTAAGGAAGACATTATCAAACTAATGGGCAATCTTCTAAAATGTAGATGGGGATTACAAAGAAAGGCTTACGGGGTCGTTAGGTGTTTCAGGTCATTCAACATCAAATAAAAGGTTTCAAAGAAAAAAAAAATCAACTCAAAGTGCAACATCAGAACCGAGAAATGCAAAAGGAGAGAATAGGAAACACAAACCACAGCACTGATAGCTTAACAGTTTAAAAACAAACACAAATCCAAAAACACACAACGCAAAAGACAGTTTAAACTCGACAGGTCAAAGAGCATGGAAGTTCTTAAATTAGTTCTGTAACATACAAAAACAGAGGGTTACCACATCCAGCACTCCAGTATTGTACTTCTATGTTAGAAGACCTAAGCTGCAACTTTTTTTTTTTCAGTATACTTGAGTAAAATAAAGTGCCAATAGCAGCTGCTCATCCATCTAAACACATTTTTTCCCCAAAAGCCCCAGTGCATAAATAATTTGGTCAATGCTCCTCACCCCCAATTTACACATGTAAGAGCTAATGAATTTCCCAAATCATTTGTGCTAAGCTATTCAAGTGCTTAGTAATACTAAATTAAGACATTGAATTCAGTCTAATTTATTTTTTTGTGAGGTTTTGCTTGAGGCATGAATTTAAAAGTATCAAAAAGTCACACCAGACGAGGACCGCAGATTTTGTTGTTTTGTTTTTTTTTGGTTGTGAAAGACTGTCGACAAATACTTAATATGCAAATACATGTTCAAATTAAGTGCTATTTGCATACAAATGTCATGGGGTGCATTAGCCAGACAGCTTTGGCAAACACTGGAGGAGTTTCATTCCAAAATGAGATATCCACCATTTGAAAAATACTGACCCCCTACTCTGATAGCTTGCTGGTATGAAAGTGAGCGGAGTCATTTTTAAGAGCTTTCCTTAAAAAAATAGTTGTTTGTCTGAAGATAAAATCCATGTGTTTTTGAAATACAGTATTGACTGGTGGATTTCAGGTAGTACTTTTCCCCCCCCAAAAATTGATATACAGCATTTTGGATTGAAACCCTTCATTTATCTCTGCTCTTTGGTGGTATACCCATATTTCAGTGTGTCCCTCATCTTTGGACAAGCAATATAAATTACGCCTTGCCCGCTTCAGTTTTGAAGAGTAAAAACGTTACGTGTTATTGCACTGGCAGCTAAACAGTATCTTCACAAAAAACGCATGGGCCAACAGACCAAATAACTAACGTTTTTTTTTTCTCCTTCATTGTGTTTCGATTCTGGGAAGACTGGAGCCCTAAATGCTGCTGCTATGGAAATACAATTCACTACTGTTGTGTTCATGGTTGCAAACAAGGACCGTGGATTATTATTACAATGGAACAATCGCCTTAGCAGCGTCGTAGCAGTGCAGTCTGGATGACGAAGGCTGTGCAAAATGGCGTTCTGAGGTTTCCCGTCCTCCAACCGGCTTCAGCAGAGGGGAGGGGAGGGGTGTTTCTTAGTGATGGGGCTGTGAGGAGGACGAGGAGGAGGAGGAAGAGGGCTGGGAGGGCAGCAGGCTGTGTGTGCGTGACGGTCGCTGGGGCCGCGACTGCTGGGAGGCGGCGCCGGCCTCGGGGGACTCGGGCCCGGGGCTGCCTTCGTTCACCTCCGTCTCCAGCTGGGCCGGACACTCGAAGTGGACGCAGTGGAAAACCTGCAGCAGAGAAAGAGTCAGACCCGGGTTCAAGCCAGACACTTCTGCACCAGGGAGCAGGGAACAACCAACCAGCCCTGATCTGTAAATCCGATTCTCTTCTACAAATTGAGTAGTTAGTTCAGAAAATAGTTTAAGGTGGCTGATGAATTTTGGGATGTAACAGCCTCTGTGGCCAGGAGACGAAAGAAAATTTAGTTTCCTGCCCTGGTTTGTACACTTGATGTTTCCACCTGTGGATTCTCATCACCAAATGTGGAACTCAAAAACCATCCGCGTGGCCAGGAGGCAAGCAGCTGGATGGATCCCAAGACCTTTATCAGCCCTCCATACCCAAAGACCACTAGATCAGTGGTTCTCAAACTTTTTGCCTTAAAACGAAGCGATGCCTACTTGCGACCCCCATAACAAGCTGCATATGCAGAGTGGTTAAAAAAAAACAGTTGAACCAGAGAATGATTTGCCCTTTTCAGGTTGTTTAATTTGAGCCTGAAAACTATTCAGTATTTCACAAGAGAAAAGCAAGAATTAGATTAAAAAAAAATTGGACAAATGACACCTTATACTAAATCTGTATAGCAGAAATATGTTTTGTTCCTATCCCATAAATCATTTTGCGATTTTGCGATTCCCCAAAATTATCTTGCGACACCTGGGAGGTCCCAACCCTGAGTTTGAGAACCACGGCACTGTCCCTCAACTATTTAAACCCCATTCACACACAAACTCTGGAATATGTGGCCTGATTCATCGTTAATGCAAGGCATACATATGCTAACGCAAGTTTGAGATATATGCAAGATCTCTGCTTACAGAGTCCAGGCACATGGACCGGCTTCCTTCAGCCTGTCTGAGGTTAACAACAACTTCTCCACAAGAGGGAAGCAAAGCCTCCAGTCTGGAGCCAGCGAGCCGGAGCAGGGCTTTAAAAATGGCTACTGTCCAGCAGAGGTCCTCAGTCTTGTCCTCAGGACCCAGAGCCCTGCTGGTTTTCATTCTGTCCATCTAATCAGGGACTGATTTACACCTGGGACACCAGGTGAATGTAATTAACCACCTGGTAGGATAGAAAACCAGCAGTACTCCAGGATAGACAACCACTGCTGTAGAAGAACGTCTACTTTTATACAATCTCAGTTGCTGCTAAAAGAAAAGGTTGAAAAGAAAATGGGTTGTGCGTCCTTTAAATGTGTTGTGAATGCAAGCTGGGGAATATTATCCTCTCCAATGTGGATCTTAAATGATGGGAGACACATTTCCAATATTTTCTCAGTATAGCACCCTCGCTGATATCTCTGTAAGACCGGTAAAGCTGTGGCCATCTTAGACTGGATTTGAGCCAGGCACTTAGAGGTTGTACGTTTTGGCAACCAGACAGATTGAAGTTCTCATTTGTGCACTTTAACAGCCACATTGTTTTTATCTACTGTGTCATATACTGTAGACAGTGTGTTGTCACTATTCTGACTTTGATACCAGTAACAGCACAGCTATCAAGGTATTGATTCTAAAACAATACCAGGAAAAAAAACAAAAAAAAACCACATAAAGTAATTTACATTTACCCACAAGAAGTGTTTTCCCGTAGCTCTCACATGCTTGCAGCAAAACAGCATGTCTTATAAACACAGTGCATGATTATCTTAAATCATCTGCTGCATGATTTTCAGGTACAATGTAAGGCAAACTTAATCTTTGTGGAAATGAACACAACAAAGTGGAGTACTGGTTCTGGAAAAAACTCTGTTTCTCAACTCAGAAACCACAGTGCTTCCTCAGTGCCGGCACTCTGTGTAACATTATGCGAGAGAGGAAACAAAAGGAAACAGAAGCAGCATTGATGGCCATGGTAAACAGTCTTTTCACCTCATTAGCAGTGTTGTGCGTTCCCACAATACGGATGAAGGAGGCAGGCTGCTTATCAAACTTCAGGGTCTGCCACGACCTGCAAGGAAGAGCGGAAAAAAAAAGATCAATACAAGGAGTTATAATATCTTTTGTGTGATTACTGACGGTATTTTTGCTTATGTACATTTTTGTATGTTGTCTGTTTACAGCTGTTATGTTTGCCATGATGCTGCTTTCTTGGCCAGGGCCTCGTTCCTCGTACGTGGATAACTGAGTTAGCTGGATACGCTTTTGACAGTCTGACATAAGCCCGGGATTTTCTGTTCCTTGAAGAAAGCTTAAAATTGAGTCTAACTTCCTTGCTACCAGAGAAACAGCTCCTTAAACTCAAACTTGCAAAAACGCAGGCTCAGTTAGCTGGATTATTAACCAGGCCTTTTTAAGCTCACCTCATCCATGAACTCATTCAGACAAGGCTGCTGTTTCCTTAGAGAGGAGCCGATAGATCAGACGGGCTTTTAGAACAGAGTGTGTACTGAGGAATCACCAAGATCCTTTGGTGTTTGAAAGGTAAAGGTTTAGTTGAATAATTTCCACAATGAAAAGAGTTAAATACCTACAGTATATACTCATCCTTTTAGGTATTAATAAAACAATTAAGTCAATTTCATCCAAATAAACACAGTTCAAATAAAATATTTAACAAATAAAAAATAGAACTAATCCAAATTAGTTTGGTAGACCGAAACAGATAAAATGAACCTAAATAGTTTAAAGTGTCTGACTGTTATTGATCTATGGAACCAGATAACGTAATAACAACTTTAACGATTTCACTTTGATGTAAATTCATCATGTGAAATGTAATGGCATCATGAGCACAAATTTCATACATTAAATTTATCCAACCCAAAAAAAAAAAAAAAAAAAAAAAATATTTCGCAAAGATCATTAAAATCTTCAGTTACAAAGTTAAAAGAAAGAAAAAAAAATGTATTCAACCAATTCACTTCAGTTCTATATGCAATTGTAAATAGCCTTATTACACATTTGATCTATCTGCAATTTTCAGCCACAATTGCTCTCATTTTACAGTGTTGCATTTCACATTTCTCTTTCAGTCGGGACTTTGATGAATGAATGGCTGCTTCTGCTGTCAATCATTTCCCGACGATGACGTGTCGCGCTCGAGGAACCGAGTTCGCCGACTGAGGATTATCAAGATAATTTGAACCGGCTCACATCATATGAGCCTGGATTAATGAAGCGGCGGACGAGGAACAAAAGAGCCCCGGTCTCTCTTCAGATCGGAAACATCAACAGGATTAGCCGGTTAAATAAAGGTTAAAAAAAAGATCAAATGGAATGTGAATGGGAGCCTCACCGACACGCCACCTTGGTGCGGTCCACCACCTTCGTCCACTGCTGCTGATTGGCGGAGACTTCGATGTAGTAACTATAGGAGCGCTCGTCACAGTCCCACAGCAGCAGCCTGCACAGGAGGAGGGAGTGGAGAACAGTAAACAGTGTTAATCCATATCTAACATAACTATCCTATAACTGAGTGTTTATGGTATCCAATGCTATTTCACTCCATAGATACAAATTCTACGGTGTGTGAAATGACAGTGGGTATACAACTACGTCAAACACGCAGTCATAGCAATATTGGGGCTACTGAACCACATTCTACCCCAGGTGAAATTATCCATTTAAAATTGTCATGCATTTCAATACCTGACCTAACACTGCACAATTATGACTAAAATCTGTCACGATTACTCTGCTAGTTGCTGGGATCTAAAACTAATCTAAATTATTAGTGTCAATGATTCGAGGAACAAAAATAGAACAAAAGCCATGCTTTTTATATCATATTTGCCTGGGTCTAGACCTAGCCCACTCCACCAAGTTGACTGATTCTGGTCTGGCATCGTGACATGAAACATGATTGAAACACTGAAAAATGATCGGTCCAATGAGCGCCGGGGGGGGGGACTAACGACTAGCCAATCAGTGCCACGGGCGGGACAAACGCTGTTGTCAAGCTGTGTGCCGGAACCAAGGAGGAGTAATAACAACAATGGCGACGCTGCTATCGAGGCTGTTCTAAATCCATTAAAAGTACCAATTACTTTGAAATCCGAAATACTTTGTTTTTACTTCGCTCTGTGTTGTCAAAGATGCTCTATACTTTCTGAACCATCTCTGGCGTTGTCATGGCTACGCATCAGTGTTGACTTAAAATGACGTTAGATTCAGGTGGATACTTTGGTCTCTAGTGATTGGTTAGGGAAAATCGAATCCCCCTCCCCCACGGAAATCGGTTAGAGTGGAAGCAATGTCAGACTGAAGATGGAAATGGAGTGGAACGAGTAGACAATTCTGTCTGATATCAGGCAAATATCTTATATAAACATCTTGACTATTTTCAACTCCACCTGGCATTCCAAGTGAAGTGAAACTGCTTAAATGTTTATAGCCAAATTCTACAGTTATTAACAGTGCAAACTAAAATTGCGATATGTAATTATACAAATTAAAGGATAAAAGGTTAGTAAGTAACAGCACAAAATGATCATAATATATCTGCTGGGTTTATAGGGTTGTCGATCAGTACCAGAGACTTTAAGATTACTTGGCCAGATGCTGAGATTTCTGGCTTTCAAAACTCACTTTCTGATTCGTACTCTGTTTTGGAACAAAAACTCCCCACCCACTGGAATTGCAAGACTCTCCCTGACCTTTAATTCACCTTTAATGGTGCAGCCTTATTGGGAAACTACTCAAATATACATGACATTTTGATGGTACCTTAAGGAGCCGATGGTGTAGGGCTGAGCCAGCTGGATGACGATGGCCCCGGAGCCCAGCTGGTGGCAGGTGTAGCCCGAGTCCCAGTCGTAGTTGCGCGTGTCGCCGTTGAGCAAGGCGTTCCTGCTTCGGCTCACGCCTTCGATGACGCTGGAACACGCCGCGATGGTCGCCACGTTGTCGCTGGGCACTGCGGACATCAGGGGAAAAGGAGGGAAACCTTACAGTGTTGTTTCTCTGTTTTCAGCACCCATTTGCATGTAAAGGATTTACCTGACTGACTGAAATTTGAGTGCCAAAAGTGGAATAGGCTTAAATTCCTAGATCACCGACATTACAAGCAAAAGTAAAGGTCACAGCCATTTGAAACCTTTTCCAACAAAGTACTGTATAAAACCAATGTAAAGTGCGCTCCTTAAAAACACCAAAGACTTCATATATGCTGTAGTGTCTGATTCTGCAACTTACCCAAAAGTCCGTTTTCCAGAGTAAAGGAGCGGTTGGTGAACATGCATTCAAAGGCCACGAGGTGAAAGACCTTGTTGACCGTGTTGTGTGTTCCCACGATGCGGACGTACCTGGGAAAACAAACCGCACCATCACACCTGCTGCACTGGAGCCAAACAGCTAAAACCACACAGCCATAAGCCAATCTCAACACTAATACTGTCATTAACAATCCAGTCAGTTAGGTAAAGGTTTAGGTTGTTATTCTGCAAAGGTAGAATATGACTGATGACCACAGACGTCTTTAAACACCAGCTAAATGGACTGCTATGTTGATTTTAATCTTTTCTCTCTCCTTCTTATTCTATGTATTCCTTTTATATTTTTATATTCCCTTTCTGTTTTGTATTATTCCTCTTCTGTTTTTATAGTGTCTCCTGTTGTTATTGTTACTTCCCCTTTTTATGCATTTTATTGTTTTTATGCACTTTATTTTTTATCTCTACTGTGAAGTGCATTGAACTGTATTTGATTGTAATACATGTGCTGTATAAAGAGTGACTGGTTGAATGACTGTGATTTCATTTACCCTGAGAACTTTTAACTCAAAGCAACAGAAAACTTTCTGTGTTCTTTCTGAGTTCTGCAGCATTAGTCGTGTTACTGGAGGTTTGTTCGTACATGAACACACTGTAATCTGAGGGTGCGTTCAAACCACAGCGTGTTTGGAGCGGTTACTCTGGAGCGTTTACTCCTTTAGTTCGGTTTGTTTGGCCAGGTGAGAACGATGCCTTTTGCACTCAGATGACACCAAATAACGGCACCGAAACACCTGAAAATGTGAGTATCAGTACTCCGTGACAAGGGAACTGTGGTGCGGTTCGTTAGAGAACGTAATCTGAACCAACTACAGGAAACAACGCCAAAACTCGTTCCAAACTGGAATGAATACCAGAGAGGATAAATTAACGCAGACGAGTCCATCACGCTTGGCTAAAGTTACAGGAACTGGAATAGGATTTGTTTTGACAAATCTCTCACCTGGCAGGATGACAGGTCACCAAAACTCTGTCCAATAAACAAGCTAGTTGTGACAAGCCCTGGTTTAGTTATAATTGGGCAGTGTGAACCTAACAAAGAAATGTTTTCCACCAAAGAAAACAAACAGCACCGAGCCAAAAGGGTTGTGTGCGGCTCACCTGCAAACCCGGGGTGTGAAGTAGAGATTCTGCCAGGAGCGACAGAGGAACTTGGAATGGTCGACAACTCGCACCCAGTCCAGCTCGTCCATGGAAACCTCGATGTAGTACGAGTAGGACCTGAAGTTCATTAAGAATGACATCAGCACACAAACCACTTTCAGTTTGGTTTTTTTGTCAGCATGTTATGAAGTCAATGTGAGGAGTTTCATTCCAAAGTCCGACATACTGTATATATTAATTTCTAGAAAAAACGGCTCAAAAATATACAAGATTGCATCTTAAAAGTGTATTTTATAAGAAAAAGTATCTTAACGCGTTTCAAAAATTAGTTTCCGTTTCATGTCAGCAATTGTAGAGCTCACTTTCTTCAAGTGTATATCTCATTTTGGAGCAAAACTCTCTGTATGACTCTGTATGGAAACCATAAAATATTTTCAGATAATTTCTCTCAAGGAAACATAAGTTACCTTATCACCTAGCCATCTAAGCTAGATTTTACTTATGATGACCTATGTATGTGTTCCTTATTCTTTAGGAGTTTTATGTTTAGTTGTGTGTTACATTTTGTGCATTGAAGTCTGTTTTAATCCCAAATGAGGCCAAAAACAATTTAAATCCAATTCTATTATGTTCTCCAATATTCTATTAAAATATCTTGAAATATGCTCAGTATGTCTGAACACAAACTCCAGCTCCCCTCCTGCGTCTCGAAAGGTTTGAGTCTCACCGGCTGTCTCTGTCCCACAGCAGGAGGCGGACGTGGTTGATGATGGAGGACTGGCCCAGCTTGATCTGGATGCCGGCCCGGCCGTCCTCCTCGATGGGGTGTCTGGAGAAGCCGTGGTCCAGGTCGTAGTTCTGCGTGTCTCCGTCCAGCAGCGCCGACTTCAGCTCGCCCTTCACCACCTGGGCTCCGTACTTCATGGTGGCGATGTTCTCCTCCGGGACTAAAAACCATAGAAGAAGACAGGTATGTGGTCAGAGGCATAAACTGGCTACATAGACATAGACTACAGAGTACAGATTCAGTACAATCCTACAGCGATGACACATAGACCTGAGACCATGATCTCAGCTCTCTGACTCCCTAGTTTATCAGCTGCCTTCATCTTTTCTATGGAGAATACATTAACATTAGTAAACATTGGTGCTGAAACAATTAGTTGATTAATCGATTAGTCGATCGTCAGAAAATGAATTGATTATAATTGAGTATCCTGTTACATCACCATAAGGCCGTTTTGGTGGGAAAATAACAGGTGATTGTAGGCCTGGGCGATATGTTTGAAATCAATATCACGATAATCAAAAGGATTTTTCTCGATATCAATATATATCACGATATGGTTCATGTATGCAAAATCATATTAAATAATCAAATTAATGTTCATCTCATTGAACCGAATGGTAATGTTAGGTGTGATGTCAAACAAAACAGAAATTTTCAAATAATATTCCTACCATACCTCATTTTATGAGAGTTTTTAAGTAAAAATTCCTTGTCATCATCAATTCAGACAGCAGAAATGTGTGTCACGATATCAAAATATCTTCATATCATCACGATATGATTCCACTGAAAGATGAGAAACAATAATATTGAATTATCGCCCAGCCCTAGGTGATTGTAATAAATGAACAGATGATTATAATCAAATGACAGCCACAGCCAATGAGCTGTGTGTATGGTAAAGCACCATATTGGTAGGACATGCATGTGACATCATGGGAATAGTATGAATACAGGAGTAAAGTGTTTCACTCTTTCTGACTGGCCTGACTTTGGCTCTTGAAGACCAGATGCTGTGATAAAAATATTAATAAAGACAGAGAGACAGACAGACAGAGAGACAGACAGACAGAGATACAGACAGAGAGACAGACAAACATACAGACAGACAGACAGACAGAGAGACAGACAGACAGACATACAGACAGACAGAGACAGACAGACAGACAGACAGACAGACAGAGAGACAGACAGACAGACAGACAGAGAGAGAGACAGACAGACAGACAGAGAGACAGACAGACAGAGAGACAGACAGACAGAGAGACAGACAGAGAGACAGAGATACAGGCAGAGAGACAGACAGAGAGACAGACAGACAGACAGACAGAGAGACAGACAGACAGACAGAGAGACAGACAAACATACAGACAGACAGAGAGACAGACAGACATACAGACAGACAGACAGAGAGACAGACAGACAGACAGACAGACAGACAGACAGACAGACAGACAGACAGAGAGACAGACAGACAGAGAGACAGACAGACAGAGAGACAGACAGACAGACAGAGAGAGAGACAGACAGACAGACAGACAGACAGACAGACAGACAGACAGAGAGACAGACAGAGGAGGAGCAGGACTGACTGAGCATGCCGCGGTAGTTGAGGTCCATGTCGCGGCTCTCGGAGCGGGTCTTGATGGCGTCCAGCAGGTCGTCGGGGCTCAGCAGGCCGGACGGCCGCACCACGTTCAGCATCTCCGTCAGGCTCATGAGCGGCAGCCGCACGGCCGACATCACTTCCTGGGTGTCGGCTCCCTCGCCGTGCTGCCGGCACCAGCGGCACAGGGCCTGGAAGATCTCCTTCTCGCTGGCGGCGAACGAGTCCCTCCTGACCACGGTGAGCAGAGCGGCCTGCGCACAGGGGAGGGAACGAGACACAGCTGGTACCTGGCTACACTTTCACAACAGATACCACACACATAACATCACAAGCAACTTAAAAGACAGTAGCTAATGCTGTGTTCACGGCATATCGGAAGAACAGGATGAGAACAGGACATCTTGTTGCTTCAACGTTCACCTTGAATTTGTTGCATTTAATTGTGGCAAATTGGGTCTCTGCTAAAAGACTGTAATGTACGTGAGACTAATTCACACCATGTCAGCCTATAATGACATATAGATGCTTTTTGGACAAATTATCGGCTTTCAAACTTATTATAGGGGTTTCTAAGTTGATGTTGAGTTGGCCTGGAAATGAACTGAGTGTAAAAATGTGGCCATTTTTTGCTTTATTTTACTACTTTGCCATGTCAGTCACCGTTTCCCACTGTCTCCAAAATGTGCGCACGCATGGGTCAAAGTTTCCGTGGCGGTGCGTACATTTTCACACCAAGTTTGTTTTTATAAATCCGAAAATCTGCGTGAAAAGTGGCGCACGCAATTTTCAGGCCAGTTTTGTGCGTATGCAATGTTTTATAAATGAGGCCCCAGGACTGCTGGCCTATAGCCTGGGCCCACGGCATGGGCTTAGCCTATGTTTTGGTTTATGGCTTAGTTCTACCTTTGTCATGTTGTAGTTTTCTTGATTCATTATCTATTTCTTTATTTTTCTTTTCAAAACATTTTTCAGTATTTTTTTCTTTTTTACAACTCATCTTGTAAATACTCCTGGTTTCTTCATAATAAATCCCACACGGTGACATTGAAGCCTGCCTCAGCATGTGCTTTTCTCTTCTACCCACTCACCATCCTAACAGCGGACTCTTGACCACTGCTCCATTACACAGAGTATGATCAACACTCTCCCTTTCTACCCCACAGCTTACCTTGGACAGCGTCAGGAAGCCGTCAGAGTTCAGCACTTCCGGGGCGTGCCTGTCCATGTAGGCGCAGCAGGCCGCACTGAGCGCGCTCAGAGAGTAGAGGCTGGCCACGTCGAAGACCAGGCAGACGTTGTTGGTGTGCAGGATGGTGCGGAGGAACTCGGAGGTGGAGTCCTCCAGCGGCTGCAGGCCGTAGCGGTGGGCCAGGCCCAGGAAGTCCAGCAGCACCTCCTCCCGGGCGGAGCTGAGGCTGGCCCGGCCCGTGTACAGGTAGTGCAGCAGCATGGAGAACGCCTCGGCCCGCGTCTCCTCCAGACACACCTCCGCCTGAGGCTGCGACTCCTTCATCCCGCCGTACAGCAGGGCCCTGGGGGAGACGGAAGGGGAAACAGAGGTGAAATGTGTCCGCTTGCTTTTTCAATGGCCCGGGTTCCTGAAGTAAGTTTTCCATGCATTTTGTCCACAGACATCAGAAAATCCTGATATAAAGAGTTTTAAGTTTGGACCAAATCAACCAGCTACCAGTTGAATCATGAGCTTGTAACAATAGATAAAGAAAAAATATTGAAATATGAAAAAAAAAAAATGAAAAAAAAAGGCAAAGTTACAAGATTGGGTACATAACATTGTTTAAGATGGAATAATGAGCAGCAATTATTTCAATAAGATTTCAACTTTTAGAATTGGGCCGCCTCCCCACCATCTTCTTCCACCAAATACATAGCGAGCAATGTGAACAAATCAAATGTTAAAGTGTTATTGAAATTAGTATGTGGATCATTTATGTGCCGAATTTACCTTAACGCCCTTCACGTTAATAAAAGATCTTTAGTTATGTTCTCTGAGGTCTGTACGATTTCAGATAAGCAAGTTCACATTCAATACACAGATTTTTAATACAGTTCGTCGTACCGTTCTTCCTATACAAGAAAGACCAGAACGTAACGGGATTCGGGAATAAGGGCTAGGATAAACTGACAAGAATGATGATAGGCGTTCATCCATTCCCGCTAACGTTACCTGAAGTAGTGACAGCGAGCTGCCAGGATCACCCGGTGTGCCGGGAAACGCTTTTCCTCCACGATGAAGGTGACATCGCTGTACTCCTCGCCGGGGACCAGCGCTCCCAGCTGCTCCGACAGCAGGTGGATGTGGTCGATTTCCGACACGGAGGCCAGCGGCCGCAAAGGATGGCTGTTACTCATGGTCGACGGATGCCAGAGTCACATCTGACACGGGAGAAAACACTTCAGGGTCTAATACTGAGGCTCGTTGTTATAACAGAGTGGAAACTACACGGGCCACTGGACTGTCTAACGTTACATAGCTAATGCTAAATACTAGCTAGGGCACCATGAAACCGTTAAGCTATATGGCTAGCATGTTAGCATGTAAACACATGTATTGGGCTATTCTTAAATCGCAACTACGAGTCGTATCCCCTCTCTCTTTCTCTGAACACATTTAAGTCAATAAACATTAAAATTAAAAAAATTAAAAGTCTACGAGGAAAATGTACTGACGTTAGCTAAGGTTACGCTGTCTTGTTTACAGCCACTGACACCGATCTGATGGACAACTGATACCAGACACCAACTGAAAATTAAATGTTATCGATCCTCTGATCACCTTTCCCGACTTACCTAATAACTCTCCATCAGTCCATATATTTAGATAAAAAAAAATAAGCTTTCAAAAGACAGTCGTGGTTAACGGCTGTGCCGACAGATTCAAGAGGTCCAAATTATAATTCTTCCAACATCCCACCGACGGAAACGGAATCTGGGTCACCGACACCAGATACTTCCGGTTCGAAAAGCTTTGTTTTTCTTTCAAAATAAAAGTCCTCGTGAAAACCATAACATTGCAAAGCTGTCTAGATATGAATATATATATATACCATTAATTGAAAGTGCCAGCACTGAAATAAGAAATATACTTTAGGAAGAACGTGTCGTTTTAAAAAAATGTTATTTTCTTAGGACAACTTGGTCTTGAAAAGGCTTTGCGTCTCCTTGGAAATATTTGTGTAAACATGTTGCATGACCATGTCTGTTCGGTAGGGGGCGTTTGTGACCAATCTGTTTGAGAAGAGCAACACACACACACACATACACACACACACAGTATACAACTTCTTTTGGCTCATAATAACCGGAGAGGCAACATAATAGGGGTAACCAATTTTTTAATACAATTTTCAATTTAGATATGAAATACTTCATAAAATAAACATTTTTTTTTTCAAATTGTGGTGTGGGAGTGTGTTGTTGAGCATGTTATTTTCATAACTGGAATGAAATAATTTTAAAACACTGCAATAAAATGGGCAGTTTTTTTGCTACAGTAATACAATTTTCCATTTGTGCGACATCACAGAGGTCAAGAAACAAGAACCAGCAGCTGCCTGCATCAGAAGAAATCATGATAAAAGACATGTAGTACGTAATGACAAGATCATCCGTGGCAAATTCAACATATACTCTTGGTAAACATTTAAGTGCTTTAGATTAAACAACTTTTGAGGAAAAAAAGGGTAAAGAAGAGGTATGTGAAATAAAGTCGTACGTGAAATATAGTCCCTTTAAAAAAACACAACGTACAGACAGAAATCATGTCAGTGCGACTCAGTTAAAAAAGGAAAAAGCAGTCTGTCTCGATGCAGGATGCTGGCTTCCTGCAGCAGCTGTCCTCATGCTAGAGACTCTGTTCCTCGGCTTTGAGACTTTTCACATTGTCGTCTTCTGGTTCTTCCAGAGAGTTTCCCACAAGGTTTGGGCCGTCTCTCCGGTACACTGAGGCCACAACAGCCACTTCAGCTTCACAGTCCCCAACACAGCTTGAGGCTTGCCACTAGCAAGACTCGTGTTCAGGAGGAAAAGGAACTTCAGCCACCAGCAAACTGCTGGGAAGTTCTGGTCCTGAATGGCAGGTTTGTCCACTATCACAGCCATTTTGGCAGGTAGCCAGCCAAGATTTGGAAATCCTTTTCTACTCTCTAAGTCTAGCTGGCTGGTGAATTCGTCAAAGTGGCTGGTCGAGCTTTGGGATGAACCAACCGCTGTGGCTGGTGAACAAAACAGTTAAGTTTCCTGCCCTTCCCCTGTTTGTTTTCAGTGCAAATCTGTAAGAAAAGTCTTTCTCACGTCCATTGTGTCCCACATGGGTGCTGCCACCCACCGGTGGAACTGTAAGAAAGTGCCTCAGTTCGCAGGGACATTTTGATAAGCCTCAGTAACAAAACTAGAATCTCAGTTAAAATCAAAATGGAAAATATACACATATATGTCTACAATATATTATGTACATTTACAGAAGAGCTCATTAAAAAGTCGATTAACACAAGGCTGCCTTCCCAAAACTGTTCGCAGTGAAAGTGCATTTATCACTTGTAAAATGTAAACATGAGTCAGAGACTCTCGTCACTGCTGGAGACTTCCTCAACCTTCTAGCACACACTTTGTAACTTTCACTTCCACTTCACTTCTGTCCAAAATAACGGGTTAGTTTGTTTTCCAATTCAATCACAAAACAGAAATGATTTTCTCCATCACCTCTGCCTTTCACAACTTGATACATGATTTTAACAATTCAGCATCTGACCTAACAGCAGCACAGTCAGATCTCCAGCAACAACAGAGTCTCCAAAACCTGTTCAGAAATGCGGGCAGCATGTTGACTTTCTTGCATCTGGGAAATTGTACTACAGTTCTCAAAAAACTCCCTTCATTCTATTGCAGCGGGTTGCAGGCCGTACCCAGTTTACTTTGATTCCAATTTCCAATTGTTGACGTCTGACACTCATCAGATATCGGGTCGGTCAGCTCCACTTTGAAACTCCAGATTACAGTCATGATTTACCTTCGACCTTCAGCAGGGACTTTAAATGAACAGTCATTTGCTCTCGGCTATGGCTGCCATGTCGGGGCTCGTTCTCTCCGACCCAGTGGCTGGGCGGTTTGGGTAAGACGCTCGGGGAGGGCGGCTCGCTGAACTTGGCTCCAGCGTAGACCTTCTCTCCATCCTTGAGGTCTTCAGGCACAGGTGCAGCGGGGGAGAGCGTCAGTATCTTGACGTTGTCGGACGCACAGAGAGGCTTCTTCTGCTCTCTGTGTTGGGGCGGCTGGAGAGACGAGGGCTTGTGCTGGCCGCTGTTATCTTTCTTCCTGGTGGCCTGAGAAGCCCCGGGGGGCGCCGGGCTCGGCTTGGCCCGGTGGCTCCGGCCGTTCACGTGTTGGGCCGTTTGATCGTGTCTGGCCAGGCTGCGGGCCGGCTGGCCGGCCGCCTGCCCCGCCCCTCGCTCCAGTCTCCCGCCTTTGGATTTCAGCAGCTAGGAAAACAAACAAACAGCAGTTATTAATCCAATTATCAGTCTTGATTTGAAAAACAAAATTATCTTATTAGACTTTTGACCTCTTACAACAATATCTTGACGATTTTCAACTAATATGTAACTAATATCTAATATCTTAATAACTAATACTAATAAGACTAAGGTCCCTTCCTTTCAAAACTAGGAGAGCCCATAACAATTTGTGCCAACTATAAGACTAGACTATTCAATGAAAAAACTTTATTCAAATTGTTTAATTTAATGTGTATTAATTTATCACTATTGTCATTATTGATAACCTTAATGTGTTAAACTTTTTACTGTCGTGTCATTCAACTTCTGGCTTCTAGAACTGAAAAAAAATAAAAGCTATTCTATTCTAAAGTGGACATTCTAAGTGAAATATTTCAATATTGCCAATGTACACATACTGGAAATTTAGTAAATGTGGAGGGTAAAATTGCAATATACACGATTAGGCTAACTATGCAGCACTATGTACACATTTTGTTTATTTTTCAGCCTCATGTATAACTGTCATTAAGAGCTACTACTGTATACTAATTATTTGTTTGACAGTTGAGGGTGTCATGGTGGATTGAATAACAGAAGTTCAGTTTCTTCTGATTGTAACTACCCCACGTTTACATCCTGTTACTGAAGCTGCTGCTACTTTACAGACCAAACACGTCGGCAATGCGCAACCTGGGGGATTTTTTTATCTTGCTGAAGCTGCCAGAGGAAAGAGGAAGTCAGGCTTGTTTAACACAAGTCTGGTTTCGATTCATCACACGGATTAGTAACTGCGCCACTTCACACCGCCTCGGGCACAACAGAGGATTTAGCTAGTGGAGATTAAACCCACCTAGACTCTGATTACCCAACGTTTTTATTAGCAGAATAGGTTACCCACCTTTTGGGCGCTGTCATTAACATTTATGAGGGGAATTCATAGTACATAGCATACAAAATTGCATCAAACTGTTTGTATTGGTGGTTGTTTGGCTTATAAAGATCACAGACTGGAGCTCAGTTTGGGTTTTTAGGTTTTCTTTACATCACTGGACACAACAAATACTGTTTACCACTTTGCCATCTCATTTAACCCCTGAAGTCGAGCACAACTGCAACACTGCTGACAAAAACAGATTTTCCTGTGGATGCCATAATCCATGAATTTACCTCTTTCTTGGTTCCCAGTTTAAGATGATGGAGAGTCACCCCAGTCTGTGCACCGGTCGGCAGCTCGGTACCGGGCTGCACAGCGGCTTTGGTGCTGGCTGAGGCCGCCACATTGTTGTTGTTGTGGTCCGACAGGCGGACCGGGTTGTTCCTCTGAGGTTTCTGGTGCGGCAGCTGGCCGCCGGGATGCGGCGGCCGCTGGGTAAGTTTTTTCCCACCTTTCTTCAGTAATGCTTGCCGTGTTTTCCCCAGGTTCACCCCATCGTTGTTCGAAATCACCGATATCGGGTTGTTGTTTTCGACGTTGCCGATATTTGCTTCGTCGTTATGAGCCAGAGATCCGTCCAACATGGCTTTTATCTGGCGAATACATAAATAGACTTGAAAAATTCCACGGCGGCTAAGTTATTTACTTGTTAGCCAGCTAGCTATCGACGTCGACGTTAACGTTAGCTTGCCAAGCTTATTCGCTAGTAAATAACAAGATTTCTTATCAAAGTTGCCCTCGCGTAGATAGATTTAGTTAACGGGGGTAGAGATTATCGATTAAGTAATTCCTGTGTCTAATTTGCGGGTTTCGGATGAATTCTGTTAAAGCAGCATCGACCGTCTAATCCCGAGATGACGTACCGCAGCAGCAGCTACCAAAGAACAGCGGAACTACTCGAACTACTGTTAAATCACCCACAATAAAATATATAACATCCGGTAGCAAATTTCAAAATAAGAGCCCCTATTGTCGAACGTGACGTAATGTTTTTTTGGAGCAATACAAATTACAAAAGTGAAAATAAAGTGTGTTTAAGGTGGAATCTGCAATTGTACCAAAAGTCATAATACCATATGATGTTTTCAGTATCTGCTTTTCAGCTATAGCTCCATTCTATATTTCATCCAATGATTCCAGCATTTTGGTGGGATTTCGTGGTTCTGCACACCCCAATATTTAGTTGTTCGTTTTGTGAAATTGTATGATTTTATTTTGAAGGCTAAATCGCCTAACGCCCGGTCTCATTCTGGCTGGCTTGATGCAGCTCCTTTCCGGGCCCCTTTTCTCGTAAGGGGCGTTACCGTCCATCCCGTATTCCTTTTTCATTGGACCGGCGTATTGGAAGGCGGGGCTCAATTGTGACAGACGTAAAAATACACAAATAAAGAAACACTTAAGCGAGGCTGTTGTGCTTGATGCAGTGTTGTATGTTTTGATTATGTTATATAATGCTTTTGTTTATGGTTTGTTGGTTTATTCTGTACAAGTTTTATTTTTGCAAAAGTTGAGATGTTTTTTTATTGATAGAAACAGCACTAACAACTGACAGACTCACCTCAACTCCAACTGAGCCAGAAATAATAACAATTATCTAGATGCAAATGCATTGTTATATTTATATAGCCTCACTTACCACTTATATAAATATAATAATAATAATGACAACAACAACAATCATAATAATATTAATAATAAATAAGCATAATCTAATTTTATTTTACCTATTATGGCTATAATCCAACATCTTTAGCAGTCCCCAGCCTCCTCATGTTTTAGTAAGATACTACATATTTCTTATGTTTATTGTTATCGTTTTGCACTGTGACAACTACTCTATGTGGAAAAATATCTGATTCAACTGACACTGCACAACAGTTTTGGTATCACACAGTTTTATTGTAGAAAATCTGCTGACCAGTTGACCACTTTCTCTTCAGAACAGACCCTGGGTGAGTGAACCTAAGTTAGCCTACACAACATTCACTAAAACAAATGACGGTACTGCACGTCTCTATGTGTTTCCTGGCTACACCTACACCACCATCCCTCTCTTTAGACCCAAGATTAAGTTGGTTAAGAAATACTGACAATAAAGTGAAGAGCAGATGCCTTTTTTCCTACATCTTGTAAGTGCGCAAATGTCTGAAAAACAGCTATCATGAGTGAAAAAACAACAGGCGCATGAACTCACCACATGACGGGCTACTTATTTGGCAAAGAGAACCAAACAACTTAAAGGCAAACCTACTGTATATCTCACACGGGACGGGAGGACGTATAAAGATTTGTTTTCGGTACAAAAAAATAGATATATAAACAATATACAAATACAACATAAACATCTACATGTCCGTCCCTGTGAGCGCAGTACATATCGTTTGTCACCGTTATACTGTCGAAAAGGCAAATAAAAGAGAAGACGAGCGAGCTGCGGGACGGGTGTCGGCCCGGTCCTGGATGCAGACGTACAATAGAGAGTAATGGGTGTAGAGGTGAAGGAGCGGCCGGTCTAGGAGCCAGTCAGGGTCCTGGAGGGTTTGTGTTTCTCTGTCGTGGCTCAGGGCTGAGCCTCAGCGCCGGGCTCGTCGTAGATGTAGCTGCCTACGCCTCCAGTGTTTACACCTGAGACAGAGAGCAGAGTGCAGTGAGTATCTTTAAAACTGGGAGTTTGGGGCATCAGGCAGTGATTCTCAAACTTTTCGATTCGTGACCCCTTAATACGAAGTGATGTCTACGAATGACTCCCCATCACAGGGCTGCATATTTAACAGTTCACCCAAAAAATTATTTTCACTTTTCAGGTAATTTTATTTGATTATCAGAGCAGTGCAAAAAATATTTAGGCAGTTCAACTTAAAAACATAAGTTTCCTTGCTGCCTTAAAATTGTGAGTTGACTGAAGTAGTGCTGAATAGTTAGGTCAAAGGTCATTAGTTAGTTGTTCTAATGTAGAAAAGCTAACTGAGTGAACTTAAGACAATAAGTTCAATCAACAAATGTCTAGTCATGCTGATTCCTGTTTCCAAGTTGAATGCATTAACTGATGAACTGAAATCCAGTGTTATTTATTTTTTCACAAGGTTTGCTAGGTTTAAATTCAAGTTCCTCTTGTATCACATGATTAATACACAGTTCAGCATGTAGTCTGCAGCTGCAATACACTTACTTGTAGTGGATTGTACTTGCCATGTGCATCAGAGAGAAACTTACTTGCTTGTGAATTCCCAGATACATAGATAAGATAGATAGTAGATTTTATCATCTTTTTTTTTTTTTTAATCAGAAATTGACCTATTATTCACCAGACATACATACATAACAAGTCTCTATCCTGTAACTTCAACTTTAACAGTGCTGAGTTTAGTGAATGCTTTATAAGGCGTTCTTTCAACTCGTAATTTTAAGTCACAAGATGTGAACTCATGATTTTAAGTCATGAAGCTCATAACTAGCACTTTTAAGTTGAAATTGACAAACACATCTATATACATTGTGTTAATGGATAAAGATGAGTTGATTTCACTAAATTGCACTATGAGTTTTTACAGTGAGGGAGCCCAGACACTCAAAACTATTCTGTGTTTCACAAGAAAATGCAAAAATTAGAGAGAAAAAAAAGTGGGAAAAAATACATATGTATAGTAGAAATAGGTTTTTTCTTATCCCTTGAATCATCTCGCAACCCCCCCCAAAATTATCTTGCTTGCGGGTTCCGGACCCCCAGTTTGCGAGCCACTGGTCTAGGGTTTGTACCATGTGGGCACAGCATTGCGGGTTCGAATCCAGTCTGGGACCTTTGTCGCATGTCATCCCCCTCTCTCCTATTTTTTCCTCTCTATCTCTATAGTGAACTGACAAATGAAGGCGAAAATGCCAAAAAAAAATGCATTTTTAGAAAACTAGGGTGTGACCAATATGGGTTTTTGAAGGCTGATACCAATACTGATACTTTTCAATTGAAACTGCCGATGCTAAAAAAAAGTATTCAGTATTTCCCCCCAGAATGTTATTCTTGTCAGGGTGGAAAAGCCTCTGAAACAGCATTTAAACCATCATGGGACACTAAGACTAATACAATTATTTTAGTGTTAGCAGCTCTTTAAGGCAGGGAGACCCACCCACTGCACCTATTCAATGGTAGGAGAAACTCTGGGATTAATTAATGCCTTTGAATGAAGAATTAATGTGAAAAAAAACATTATAGAACAATTAAATGAATAAGGGCGGATGCTAGTCGAGTGGCGGCTTGAATCCCTGTCCTCTTTTAAAGGACAGTCACCCGCCTTGCTGCCCGATCCCCTTTGATACAGACAGTGAAGAATTTCAGCCTGAACATGAAGGATTTTCTGACTCTGTACCTTTGGGTCCGAACAGCACAGCGTAGCAGGGCTTGTGGCAGTACGGCTGTCCGTCATGCTGCAACACAAAGAAAACAATTCCTCTCACATCCTCCATCTGGGCCATGAAAGACGCCAAATTTCATCAAAGCAGCAACATGATCTCTCAGCACAGTAAGATCATTTGAGTCTCTAATGTTAAAAAAGAAATCTCTTTTCTAACTTCCACTCTAAAGTTTAAATTGAAATAAACTGAAATGTTTTTGAAATGTCTGATATACCAGGTAAAAAAACAAACATCTATTATTTGTACTAACATAATTATTGCCATCTGTGGTGCTGAAATCCTGAGGAAGGGGGAGGGTGGATTACTGAGGAATGATGTATTACATAATCAGAATCATCATCACTAGGCTATATATTAGAATAGAAAAGCAACAACAAAATTCCTGTTTATTGCATATCTCAGAAATGCTGAATATCATCATATATCTGAGGGGGAACGTGCCCACTGAATTTGAGCGGATGGAAAAGAACAAATGATGAAATCCACATTAAATCTACGGAAACCGAGAACAGCCGTGCTTGCAATTATTTTTTTTAATGCCATTATCTCGAGATCACGAGTTAATTATCTCGTGATCTCGAGAAAACGAGCTCTGTTATCTCAAGATAACGAGATAATGAACCCGTTATCACAAGAAAACAAAAGGCAGATTTCTCGAGATAACGAGATAATTTATCACGAGAAAACGACTTTTGTTTTCTCGAGATCACGGGACAATTATGGAGAACTCGAAAATGAGTGTCTGGTTCATTTGATCACACCTGATTTCAGCCTTCAAGATCACTGTCATGACTGTCGGGGAGGATTCATAACTGAACAGGAAGTCAAGGCATAAATGTGTAGTTTTGTTTCCTGCAGTTACGATTTTCATCTTAAATCAGTTGCTACAGTTGTCAAGACGCCATCTCTGCATGCTGGCATGGCACTCCTGATCTCTGATAAACATTATAAGTAATAAGAGGAAACGACATTTTGTTTTCTCGTGATAACAGGTTGATTATCTCGTTATCGCGAGATAACAAAACTCGTGATCTCGAGATAACGGCATTTAAAAAAAAAATTGCAAGCACGGCCGTTCTCGGCTTCCGTAGGTGTGATCAAATGAACCAGACACTCATTTTCGAGTTCTCCATAATTATCCCGTGATCTCGAGAAAACGAAAGTCGTTTTCTCGTGATAAATTATCTCGTTATCTCGAGAAATCTGCCTTTTGTTTTCTCGAAATAACAAGATAAAGTAACCCGTGATCTCGAGAAAACAAGCTTTGTTATCTCGAGATAACGGAATAAAAAAAATAATTGCAAGCACGGCCGTTCTCGGCTTCCGTAATTGTCGGCTTCCGTATAAATCCAACGATCTCAAGGGAAACAGTCAGTCAGTGTGACACAGTTGGAGGCGTTAACATAGACATATAACACCTCTATGGGCATTAACATCACTTTACACCCCTGTTCATTTTCCCATTAGTGTGCCAGGGCGATGACACCTGTAGCCCCCCCCGTCTCTCACCTCCGCATGGCTGCCGGGAGCCAGAGTCTTGCTGCATCTCTCACAGCGCAGACAGGGCCGGTGCCAGTTCTTTCCAAGGGACGACACCTTCTCAGCTGTGGAGACACACACACACACACACACACACACACCAGATCACCATGGAGACCATATTCCGTCACCCAGGTAACCAGCCACCGCATTCACTGCTATACATTCCAATATTTGCACATTTCAAACCTTTATTTAAACTCGAATAACCATTGAGGTTGCCCTCATTTACAATGATGTCGAGTTACAAACAAGTTCAAAGTTTTAAATAAATAGGACAAGACATACATGAGAATAAAGAAAATCAATTAAAACATATAAAGAGATGAAATACTGCTCTTCTTCTTTACCAAAATATACTGTCTTGTTGCATCTGGGGCAGATGTTCGGTCCTCCAGAGAAAGACGTGAAGCTCGCAGCTAGAAGAAGAAACCAGGAAATTGGGATAATCAATTATTTACTGTGGAATAATTGGAGTCACGTCGCTAATGAATCTGCATTATCAATATTTAATACAGACTTAAAACCTTTGAGATGAACCAAAGTGCTTGCGGTGTTTCGGTTTTTTTTTCCACTCAGTAACACGAAACACAGCACATTATCTCTCTTCATATTTCTCCCTGTTTGTCTCCCTGAACACACACACACACACACACACACACACACACACACACACCCTTCCACCCACTACCACACTCTCACTTTCCCTATGATCTCATTATCTGAATTAGGGCTTTTTCAAATTTATTTCCCGTACTTGTTATTGATGCATTTCCTGGTGAGTTTTGTTGTTTTTGTCATCTTGGTTTTCCTCTCTCTTTCTCTTTTGGGGTGTTATGCCTTCATAAGTCGCTTGGGGTTTCTTTGTCTCCCCCTGCACAGTTTGTATTTTTTCCTCCCTCTCTTTCCAGTCTGTTTATCATTTGTGCAAATAAATTAAACTAAATCTAATTCAACCTCCTAGTCCCTCCACAGAGGACAATACTTGGTAAAACATCGCGTTTTCTCCTCCCTAAGTTTGACAGTTTTGCTATTTTTGCTCCTCGTGTTTCTCACCCTTCACCGGGCCCCGGGTGGGAGCTTTTCTCTCCTCCGGTTTGGCATCTGTTTCCATGGAAACGGCGGCAGGGGCTTCGTTGGTGGGAGCGTCGTAGACGTAGGAACCAGCTCCGCCGATATTCACACCTAAAACACACACACACACACACACACACACACACACACACAGGCAGTCCAGTCACCGCATACGGAACGAGCAACACATTAGCATTAGTATAGACGGGTTTGATGAGGCTCTGTCCTCTTTAACTGTCACCTTTCGGTCCGAAGAGGGCAGCATAGCAGGGCTTGTGGCAGTACGGATTCCCATCATGCTGCAAAACAACAGGAGGGACAGACAGTAAACAGAAGCATCCACTGTGTCCCTGTAAAGCCACATTTCATCACTCAAGTCTCTCTGAGTGGAAGCTGGCTGCGATCACACCTACAGTTTGTTTTCTTTGGTCTGAACCATAGTGGAAAAGTTGAATTTTTTCGTTTTTGGTTCGTTTATGTTCATACTTCCCAGTTACAAGGAAACCAGGGCTTGTAAACAAAAGTCATATGGACTCACAAGAAGCTTGTTTATTGGACAGAGTTTTGGTGACCTGTCATCCTGCAGGTTTTTAGTTGCGAGAGGGAGTCGAAACAAATCTGATTCCAGTAACTTCAGCTAATCATGATGGACTAGTCTGTTTCTTCTTCTCTGGTGTTCATACCAGAACACATAAAGAAAAAGCTGAATATGAGCATCAGTTCAGACTGCAGTTTGTTCTGCTAGGCTTTCCAAGCATGAAGAACTGCTGGGTATCTGATGTCAACATCCATCTCCTTATACCCATAAACTTTTGCATTTTGGGTTTCTTGGAATTCAAAATGTTCTTGTTTTATATACATACACTGTACACTAAAACAGTGGTTCTCAACGTGGGGTCCGGGGACCACCAGGGGTCCTTGAGGGGGTTCCAGGGGGTCCACAGCAAATTGACGAATTGTTAAACTTCACCATTATTTCATTTACAAGAAATTAACACAATTAGAGAATGTAGAAGATATGTAGACTATTTGGATCATAGTTTCACTGTTATTTCTCTACCTACAATAGAGATAGACATAGAATTCTAGACAAAATCATCTCTAACAATAAAAATATTTGGGTCAAATGGGGGTCCGTGGCCCTAAAGTGGACCACATTAGGGGTCCTTGATATGAAAAAGGTTGAGAATCACTGCACTAAAAGATATTTAATGCAGACATTGTTAAAATTTGATTTTGTTCGGTAGTGACATATAGCATTTTTAAAAAACCACCCTTTTTGGCAGTATCAGACTAATTTCAGTCAGAACATCACAGCTGGACTTGGTCCTGATTGGCTCCCTCACTAAAGAATTACTGAAATCCGTCCAATCAGGTCAGTTTGCAGAATTTGAGAAGGAGGAGCTGCTGTTGTCAATCAATCATAGTCTTGCGCTTTTAACTAAACTACATTTATTTGCAAAACATCATGAAAAACATTGTCCTTATCTTGAGCCAGCTGAATATGAAATATATATAGATATATTTGAAAACCAAACCATGTAAACTGAATAATATGGGACCTTTAAAGTTTATTCTATTGACTCGTTGTACTTCTTAGAGCATCAGCTAAACGGCTAAAAAAAAAAAGGTGCTCCCTTCTCCTCTCAGGTCCTCTCACCTCAGCATGGCCTCCTGGGTTCAAGGTCTTGTTGCAGCGCTCACATTTCAGACAGAACTTGTGCCAGTCTTTCCCTAAAGAAGACACCTTCTCCGCTGTGGAAGAGGAAGAGACAGAGACCAGGAAGTTACATCAACCATGTCATGAAGGTGTCCAGGTGTAAATGCATCCAAGACTCCGCAGGTGGTCAGAGACACATTTGGCCACATTAGTGACAAAGTGTAAATGTAAATGTGTCTCTAATCCACATATACAGAAGGAGCTACATCAACAGATATAAACTTTCGTGCACGAATCCAACCAAGAATCACAGGAGGCAAATAAAACAGGAGGCAGACAGCTCAGATCGTAACATACTTCTCAAACATACATTGTCAGGATACTCATGGATGGGGAACAAGCGAGACGAGGCGTTTACTGGCGATTTTAAATGACGTAAATATTTGATTTCTTGAAAGAGAAATCGTATTTCAGCGCATATGTTGATGTCAGGCGCAAATATAATCCTGCTCCATCAAATCTAGACACAATCAGGTTACGAAACACTTTTATAAATGTGTCTCCAATCCACATGTAACAGCTATGTAAATGCAGTTAAACTTCCCTGTGTGGATCCAACAAGGAAGTGCATGCAAATCAAATCAAATGGGAATTGGGTAGTGACATTTTGAGAGGAAGCGACATGCGCTTTAATGTGTTTTTTTTTGTTTTGGTTTTTTTTTATGATGAAAAGATATAAATGCCTTCCAGCTAAATCGTATCTTGACACAATTCGTATACGGGACACACATTAATTCCCGGGTGTTATGGCAGCGTTGGCCTTCCATACTGCAGAGCGGCATTGCAGTACAAGTGATAGAAAGCACTTGTGATTGACTGGCACTTGGGAGTTCATATCATCCAGAGGCAAATTCTTTCCACTGCGTCCTGAAGGGCAGCGGGAGAGAGCGACAGAGAGAGAGAAAAAGAGAGAGATACTCGTTATATTGATTTATCCTTTTAATGCGCTCGGTTCCTCCGTCTCCGCTGACCTGGACCTGCAGTGTTTTCCTCTGTATGACTCACTGTTGTTCAAAATGTTTTTCAAAGCCTGTTTCTTATCTCAACTCCCAATGCCCCTGCCCCACTTCTGTCTGCTCTGCCTGTCTATCATATCCTTGTGTCAGCACACACACACACACACACACAGAGATACACACACACACACTCATACATACAAATCAGAGTGTTTCTACTGAGCCTGCTAAGCCTCGTACATAAAAACACTCCTTTATCTTTAACTCACCATTTCAAAGATTCATGTGGTAAAATTAACAACAAATTAACAAAATATCTATGGCATTTGAACTATATCAGAGAGCTGAAGAGAATCAATGGAAGCGATAATGTAATACTGGAATAATAATACTGCTTTGTCATTTTTTTTTTGTGTTTTTTTTGTTGGTTTAAAAACGAGGCTCATTAGCATTTATAGGTGAAAAGTGACGCTGACCGTTCACCCGTACGCTCTCAGAATAAAAGGTGCAGAGTTTTTTACCGTTTGTCTCTGGGGCTGTATACCATTTTGACAAACTCTCTGTACCTTTTTTTTCTGACCATGTAAAATATGAGTAGGTGGGCGGAGATTGGGAGTGTCTTGAAATCCGAATGGGCGAGTTTTTGTTCCAAAATGGGCCAGAAATTGAGTTTAGAGAGCTAGAAATCTCAGCAAATGGCCAAGTAATTGCTGTTATTGATTAACAACCCTGTCAACTCCCTGTATATGTATATAATGGTGATTCATTTTGTGCTGTAAGGCAGTAAAAATCTTACTTATTGCCCCTTTTAGACCTCAAGATCAATCTTTTGCGAATTGTAACTTTGGCTCAGATTCAGTCACAACCATAACGTTTGTGGGGGAAAAAAAGCCTTTTATACAGAAGACCTGCCGAATCAGAGATTTTCTATAGAGACGTAGGCAGGAGAAGAAAGGGCTTTGTTCAAGCTATTCAACAGTTTGTCACTGAAACCGTTCTAGAAAGCAGAGTGGCAGACAGAGACAGAGAGAGAGAGAGAGAGAGAGAGGGTCACTAGACCTTTATCTGTAACCTCTGTGTGTTCTGCTCCCAGAATATCCAGCTGATACTCAGCACCCTGATATCCTGTCGCTGGGTGACACTAAGTCACCTTGGCAGACAGGGAGCACTTTGCCTGAAGGTGGAGGCACAGAAACAGACGCAAACATAAGGAGAAAGAGAAAGAGGGAAGATAGATGTTCTAGAAAACACTGTCCCTTGTCCTTCACTCTTGCCCATATTCTCTCCTCACACTCTTCCTCCACAATTTGACCTATAGAAGCTTTCAGGTGACTTAACCATCTGTCTGGCGGCCATATTGGAGGTCCTCAGCTCTTGAGCAACAGTATACAACTTGGCCGTCTCAATAGAATTCGAAAACACAGTTCATTTCTGTGCTGTTTTCACTAGGAACTGATCATTTCGCATCATTTACGCATCTGATGTTTAGATCTTGTTAGCTTGTTAGCTAGCTATCTGGCCAGCTAACAATCACAGTTGTTGTGAACAGATCAGATTTACACACTATAGCTAACATCTAGAAGAAGCCAGCATTAGTAATTTGCTTTGCTAAATTATCCTGCTGGCTAGTTAGCTAGCTAACAATTTGTTCAGGTTAACTGAGCTGACTCTTCTCAAGCTACAACTCAGAGTGTTGACAAGACAAGACCACCTTATCAGATTAATTATTATTATATTAATTATTAACTTTTATTTACATTACTGACCGACAAACACACCACAACAATCTTTTTCAGGCATGTCTGTTTCTCTAGCCTGGTTGTTAAATTTTTAGACATTGTTTTTGCACAGCCAATTTTCCAGTCGACCTCCATGATGGAGTCAGAAGATTTGTGACTCAACTGCAAAGCCTCTATCCCTTTTCTCCACACTTATCTCTTTCTTCTCTCTCTCTCTCTGTACCTGTGTGTGTGTGTGGGGGGGTGTAAGTAGCTCAATAAAACAAAAGGAAGAGAGGAGAATCAATGCACTACAACACACACACGGACGTACACACAGGGGACGTGTTCTGAAGTGAGTAATTGAGTGTAATGAGACAGCGGGGTCGCTCTGTGGGGACTCTCAAAATGTTAGGTGTCTCTTATTGAAGATCCATTGTGAGATACGCCCAGAGAAACAGGACGAACAGAGCGCTCTGACTGACAGCAGGGGACGAGTCAGCATTATAGATAACATTATGATTAAAGGGCAGATGGATAGCATTACAGTTTCAGAGATGGGAGTGATATAAGTACAGTGAGAGACAGAGGGGGACCTGGAAAGCGTTCCCCTTTGAAGAGGAGCAAAATCATCTGGCTCTGAAAGAATGAGACCATTTTTACTGCAAATACTTCGGCATACAGTGACAGCAGCACAAATATTTACCATCAGCCACAGGCTATGACCCATTTTGGGGCTAATTAGAAGAAAACGATAGCTGCTGAATAATGAGTAAAGCATTGGGAACATTCAGACTTTCTCTCAGTCGCTTTGGAGGCTAGTCACGCAATACGCACAAAACACTGCAGCAGATTCATGTAAAACTAAACCACAACAAACAGCCTGAACTCATTCCAAAATGAGATAACAAAACATTTTTAAAAATATGACACCTACACTGACAAAATGATTGTTGTAAGTAAGTAAACAAGTCATTTCAAGGCCTTTACTTACAAAATATTTATGCTTTTGGGGATAAATTAATTTGTTGCTTGCTGAAATATTAAAGCTAAGAGGCAACTTTGCATGTTGGTGGCTTCAAATGTCAGCTTTGATCGAGTCCCAAGTCAGTCTCAAGTCTTGAGGCACAAGTCTCAAGTCAAGTCTCAAGTGTAAATGTAGAACAGCAAGTCAAGTCAGAACAAATCAAGAGTCCAGAATCAATTTAATATCTTAAAGAAAACTAAATATCTAGGACTTTTCAATGCAATATGATTTTAATAGGATAAAAACTTGGTAAGAGCATCATGAGTTTGATTTCTATAATCAGTTTCAACTTCAATAAATTAAATCATTCCATACAAATTCAGAAAACAGAATTTAAATTCAGTCGTCTGCTGGAACAAATCTCATCACTTTCAATCTAAGTCATTTACACAAACACAAGATCTCAAGTCAAGACTTTAGAAACCTTTTCAAGTCATCAAAGTACAAGTCAAAGTCGAGTCCCAAGTCACCAGAACCCAAGTCAAGTCAAGTCTCAAGTCTTCTCTTCATGCATCAAGTCAAGTCTCAAGCAATTAAAACTGACTCGAGTCTGACTCGAGTGCAAGTCATGTGACTAGAGTCCCCAGGTCTAGTTTTTGCCAAATTGGATATAGTGTTTTGGAATTAAGCCCTTCACTTGTCAAGAGTTGGACTTTGGAGATGTAAAAACAAAAGAACAAAATAGTGACCAAAAAAAGCAGGTGTTGTGCCAAAATTTGTATTCCCCCCAAGAAAATAATAAAATCATCAATTCAATCATCAATAACATTTTTGTGGATTTTTTTGTGGATTTATTTAAGTACATTTCCCCCGAGCTAATTTCCTTGTATCATGACAAAACAACGCCACACATCGGCAGGGGGAAACATTTTTTAGGGGATACAAATTTTGCAAAACACTTGTTTCATTGCAAAGCTTCAATTTCTTCAGGCAGAAAAAGAAAAGAGGCAGTTTAATGTGCAGGGTGGGGTTAGTCTGTGGGAGCTGTCCCTCCCTGCCAGTGCTGAACCTGCTGTCCTATTGTTCTACAGAGAAATGAAGGGGAAATTGATCCATTGCCTACGATGCATGTGCGATCAATGAATTATTCACTACTCCATGTGGCGTGGCTGCAAAATGAATAGAAGCCGATGGGTGGCTGCTAAACTCACTGAAATCCTCAAAAAGGCCTTTATTTTAGTTAGTTTAGTTAGTTTTAGTTCATGCTTTTTGAAATCTCTTAAGTCTCTTTTTCATGAAATGGGATGTTGTGGAAAAATATTTCATTGCAAAAGGGGTAAAATCAGTGGATAAAGTGATATACCAAAAGAAATGGACAATAGGTTGCATAAAGCCATGAAACTCAATGATGGAAAGTCAGATTGGGCTTAAACTGTGTATTTAGATAGTGAAGATTTAGATAGTGTTTGTATTTGTGTTTGTAGATGACAGGTACAAAGGAAGTATTCAATAACACTAATGTGATTAGAGGAGATAAATTACCTTTTAATCTCTTTCAACACAGGGCAATGGTGTCCAATAACCAGGGATGAACCCACCTAAACTCATTTCACTTAGCTTTTTAGGCTAAAATATTATAATGAGGTAAATTTATAGTGTAAATCATTATGAGTAGTATCAAAGCGATGTAAGTTATATAAGGATAGGGTCATTTAAGAGGGGGGGGGGAAAGCAAAAATCCAATCTTTTCTAGTTTTGTTGATTTTTGTTGATAATGGTGGTTGTTTGCCATGTGATGATCACAGACTGGAGGTCAGAGTTCACCCACCTTTTCTACATCACTGCCAATAGCATGTTATAGGCCCATGCTTGTAACCAAACGGCAGGTTAGGCCTGTTAAAGGCTCATCCTAATCTTCTCCAAAGATAGTAAACCCATGATAGTCAGGCGTGAGGTCTGGTGAGTCAGGGAATCACCATCTGAGGCATTATTTGACATTTGGGAGTAAGATAACATCACTTTCATTTCCTGTGCTGCAAAAAGCACCAAAGTGGGAATCTTGTTAAAAATGTTAAAAATGGAAAGTCTGAGCCGCTGCAGACTGGAATCAAGATAATCAGGCAGGTTATTAGATTTGGGTATTTGCTGCTTAGCTCTCAGTGGAAAATCAAATATTCCTCCATGGTCTTATAATGTGTCTGTGGTGCTCCAGCGGGGAGTTTATAGTGAGATTATTGTACTTAAATCTCACATGGTTTCACTATAATATTCCTATAGGGACTTGTAGTTTTGCTGTGATACTTTTATTGCACCTATCATTCTAAAATGTATTATAGGATAACTGTAGTTCTTTTTCATGAGGGTGATGTTTTCAAATGTTTAAATGAGAAAATGATTGAGACTGACTGAGAAAAGCATTTATAATAACGACAAAATATAATTTCTTATCAATTTTTGGCCAAATTCCACATCCACCCATCCTGATCCTACAGTTATATGCTACAGTTTTGGTGTGATATTTGTATTGTATCATTGCAAAATTTATTAGGATTTCTATAGATGGCGTGTTTGAAAAAGATTCTGAATTGAATTATGGTGGGCTAGGTTGGTTTTTTGTTCAGTATAATATCCTTTTAAAATGTATTATAGGATTACATAGTGATTTTTATTTCATAAGAGGCTGCACGTCATCTCAGATCCACCATAAATTGCAACTGCCTATAATAAATCGGATCAGTCTTATTCTAAAGCCGAGTTTACACAGAAAAATCCCTTGTAGAAAAGATATCATGTATACAAAATATTATGAATGAAATAACGTCAGGTTCTCTTGTTGTAAGACACAACGACAAGATGGTAAAATCACATACAGCAGTCAAAGCCACCGCCTCTGCTGTCTGTCACATGGCAGGATGGCTTATTTACTGCTGCATAAATAAAGAAAACACACACACACACGCACACACACACACACACTTACCGAAATAAACCGTTTTGTCGCATTTCGGGCATTTTGACGCCATGTTCCTGCACTGTGGACCGGAGCGGAGGGAACAAGGCGGAATCCTGTCAGCTCACCGGCGGAACAGACACACCTTGGATGGGGGAAACTGAAGCCTGCATCCTCCCTCTGGTTATTCTGGTTATTAATTTACATAACTCCGCCCCCAAGGTGACGTAATGCCAGCCAGACTCCGTCTCATCCCAAATATACTACACATGTACAAAGACAAGAAAAATCACTATAATATTCCTATAGGGGTGTCTCTGGTTGTCAGTAGTGAGTTTATAGCGATCTTTATTGTACTTTTTGGTATTTATTTATTTGTTTTTATCTCCAATGGTATTACTATAATATTCCTCCTATTCCTTTTACTATAATATTCCTTCCGACTTACAGTTGCTAAAAGTGAGTTTACAATGACCTAATTGTACTTTATGGCATTTTTTTTTTTCCATTTTTCAATCTCCCATCCCACTATAATATTCCAATAATATTCCTATAGGGACTTACAGTGTGTCTGTGGTGTAATTGTGAGTTTATAGTGACCTTACTGTACTTTTTTTTTTTTTTTATCTCCTATGTCATCAATATCATATCCTTACATGGATTTATAGTTTTGCTGAGCACCCCTCTAATCCCACTGAGTGATGTTTTGAAACTTTTTAAAAGGGAACATTTTCCAAGACTTCATCTTTTGTTTGGAATGACAGAGAAAAGCATCTGTAATAATAACAACAAAATGTCATTTCTCATTAATTTTGGCTAAATTCCATATCCACCAGTGTAAGCACATTCTGATCCAAGCCCAAATTTGTTGTATTTGGGGAATATTTGAATTCTTGCTGTAAGACTCTCCAAACACACCAAAGCTATGAAATCAATCCCATATTTGTCCAAGTTTTTATTCGTTGTAACAATGTTTCTTTTCCCCTATTAATGTTACATTTCTTTTACATTCCCCCTGTTTGTGTTTGTTTATTTATTGTACATCCTCTGCATATGATTTGTACATTATGATCTGTTGTTCTGCAGTCAAATAGACAAAAAATCTACAACACTACACCCTTCACATTAGGAGAAGAGGGGGTTTACTGTAGGCCTACCACTCTAATTGCCATTAATCATCATATAAAGCTACTGGAATACCCCGGGGCCACATCAGCGAGTCTGTCTCTTCATGTTTATATCTGTGAGCTAAATTTAAATGTGACATTTCTGCAGACTGAACGGAGTGCAATCCCCTCTACAGATATTTGTCGTCGCTCGTTACAGGTGTCTCTATTTTGGAAACGTGATTAATCCTGAATCCTAGCAGAGTCGGGTCCCCTGCATTCATCAGCATCAGCCTTCAGCTCTGAGCGTCTGTTTGTTTCCTCCCTGGTTGTTAGGTTACACTCCCTCCGCTCTTCAAGGGGAATGTTAAGTGATGCTCCGCAGCTCCCAGGAATATTACACTGTACATTCTTGGCACTGAGATGCTAGCAGAGCCGACATTAGATGCCCTTTTACATGGAATTAATACAAGATCTCTTAAAAGGGGAGTTAAGAATCCATAGAGTTTTAGACTAGACTGCCTAATCCAGTGGATACCAACCTTTTTCAGCCAGTGAAACCGAGAAATAAAGCAACATCCCCTGTTACAGGCCTACATGCACAGACTGGTGACACCAAATTATGTTTTTTCCCCTTTTCTCAATATTTTACTTGACTAAATATTGAAAGAAGCCTAAAAATCGCAATGACTCACAAGCAGAGGTGTGAGGTGTTTTGCTCGAGTCCCAAGTCAGTCTCAAGTCTTGAGGGATGAGTCTCAAGTCAAGTCCCAAGTCTAAATGTAGAACACCAAGTAAAGTCCAAGTCAAATTCATGTCATTTCCGTCAAGTCTCAAGTTAAAATTAATGGGAATTGATATGAAAATACAAGGAAATTAAAGAAATGTTCATTTTTTGGCATTTTTTGTTAAGCGTATATTGGAAAACAGGGGGAAAAGACATTTTTTATTCCACTGTGACTTTAAATTGAGTGGATTTTAAGGTTCAATGCTTTGTCAGTCTCTTACAGTTTCTTTGAATTCCAGGGTAAACAACATACAGTATAACAGTGGGTATAGAACAAGTATATAATATGTAATTGCAAGCAAATTATCGCACATTAATTAAGATATCTCAAGCTTGAAAACAGGCGAAAAGATTCCCACTGAAATGCAGGATGAAGCAGAGGCAGAGCCATGGACGTTTAGGCAGAAAGTTGTGACAGAAGCTTGTATAATTTAGACTACTTTTGAATTTTGATCCCCTTCCAAGACAAATAGCTTTCTATTCTCGCAGGCCTACAAGTGCGTGTTGATTTTTAAATAAAATAAGATAAACACATATAAACAGATTCAGCAAAGATGGAAACAGTGGTGATTTTTTCCACAGTAGTGTACTTGGTCTGGAGTTGTCCAGAGCCTGGGAATCCACTGGTCTTAAAATAAACACCTCCAGATTGGCTCTGTCTGCAATTTTGGCACAGACACTGACAACCAGTGGCTTCTTTCTTTCTGCTATCTGCTTAAAAGCTTTCTCTGCTCTGCTTGTCCTTCCCATTTGTCTTTCCTTCTATTCTGCTGGCCAACAGATTCATAAAGGAAAAATCCACTCTGATACTGCAACACTGTCAGATATCATCAATCTGTGATGTTATTTAAATGTTGTAATTAACTTTTTGGTGAACCTACTTTCTCTCAACCTTTTCCCTCATGTACTTCTACCTCAGTTAGTGATTTCCTACATTTCCCAGCATGGCTTTCACCCCTTACTCAAAACAGCATGTCTTGTGTATTGCATTGTGTATTGCATTCTGGTCTATTGATGCTAATTAATAGACCAAAAATGCAATTCATTTTCTCCTATCAAACTCCATTGTAGCTGCTGGAAATATCTCAGCATGAAGTCACATTGTTTACATTTGGCCAGTTACCCACAGGAATAAAAAAAATACACAAACAACAAAATGGGCTCAGAAATGCAAAGTACATCACCAATAGTTGTTTTTTTAACAGTGTTAAAGTGTTTTAGGAGGTGGATTTTTCCTTTAGGGATTCTATAGCCCATGCTACTGTGCACAATGTTTTGATTTATAGTCTGTTTTACATTCTTCTACTCAAGTTCAAGTTTGTTTATTGCTATAGCCCTTTTTCACAAGCATGTCTCAAAGGACTTTACAGAGAATGCTAGCAGAGCCGACATTAGATGCCCTTTTACATGGAATTAATACAAGATCTCTTAAAACGGGGGTTAAGAATCCATAGAGTTTTAGACTAGACTGCCTAATCCAGATCTAACTGATCAACAATCAATCACAGAACAGAATGATATAGGACAAACATCAGGAAGCAGAACAAAGCACAAGACACACAATAGCATTTGCAACATTTGCATTTTCATTTTTGCCTCCTTTATGTAAAAGTGTTGTGTTTTTATATCTGTGCTTTCAGAGCCACAAAGATACTCTTCTACCCCATCTGATGAAACAATCAAGTTTTTTAGAATCTGAACCTGTTGAGGCTTCATCTGACATACAGGCCTTTGTGTTTTAGATTCCCAGCATGCTCCTCTCTGTCAGCTCCTGTCAGCATGGCAGATCACACACAGCAGCTCTGACCGCTGGATTATCAGCCAGTCTCTCCCATCGCTCTGAGTCATTCCTATTTTAATGGGCTACATTAGCAGCTGTGGACATGCCAACCCCAGAAGAGTGAGATAAGTGCACTCGACAAAGTAAAAGGGCTTGCAGGAACCCTCAGGAGTTCTACATGTTACAAACATAGGGGACCCCAGAAGGTTCCCTGAGGAACTCCTTTGTAAAAAGCTCATAAACGCTGATCATACTTCTACAAAACTAGAAAATATGAGCGTTCCTCCAGGAGGGTTCCTTTAGGAATATGTTCTCTTGTGAGGAACCCTAAGAGCCTTATTATCTCCCTTTAGGGTTTTAGAAGAACCAGTGATGCACAGCTAGTTTTTAGAGTGTGCTTATCTTCCATTCACTCTGATAAAAGGGGGAGAACCCATCTCATCCTTATATGGGCCTCTCCATTCACATCCATCGGTGAGCACACACACACACACACACACACACACACACACACACACACACACACACACACACACACACACACACACACACCATAGGACAAATGCCTGTTGGACAACTGAAAGTGATTATCATGGATTTCAGCAAGGCTGTATTTGTCATCAGTGGATAATAAAGCAATAATACTCGAGTGTGTTGTTTGTTGAGATTATGGATATGACAGTGATACATGAGTAAATGTTCTGTATGTGTACTGTGAAAGAAATTGTAAAAAAAAAAAGAAAAGACAATGAAAATCAAAGCGGAAAAAGGAGCCACCTGCGTGGCTCCTTTTTCCGGCCTTTTTGGGGCCTCTAATCCAGGTTCACGACACACTTAATAAAATCGAAAAGTAAAACACCAAAAAAGACTTCATCAGGGCGTAGTGACAGCAGTAAAAAGGTGTGTTAATGTTTGATTTCATGAGTTTGTCAAAACAGAAATGCAAAACTGAAAATATAAATAAAAAGTATAACAACTGAGTTACTGAGTGCTAATGTTAGCTTGTTAGCATTTTCACTTTTGACATCACAACCTTGTAACACAATTAGCATTTTTTGACCGTGAATCAAGACACTTTTTTTTTTGCTTGTGCATTTAATAGAAACACAAAGAAGACTGAGTTACTGAGATGTGACATTTATGGGGCGTGTCTTGAAGGAAAAATGGCAGAAAGCAAGAAGATGTGTCAAACATGAAAGGTAAAAATGATTAATTTTATTACTGATGTGTTTTACTGTGTATTGTATATGGTATGCCTAGTTTATGTATTTTTTTTTCATATGTGTGTGTTTCCATGTAAGTAGTCCCTATATTGTTGTATGTTTCTATTTTCACTCTTTCTTTTTAATGAAAACATCAATTACAAGCCTGATATGAATTATCTTCATTCTGCCACCGCAGCAGAAAAACACCCCCCAAAAAAACCTTTACTTCTGCTATAGATCCATTTTGTTACTATTTCCAACCAAAAGCACTTGAAAGTATTATCTATCCAAGTCCTATGTACACGGACTACATTTCCCACAATGCAGTGCGGAAGAGCTGTGCGCGCCGCGGACTGTTGCTGCTGCAAAGCTCACTGCTCAAGGAAGCGAAAAAAAAAATAATGGTTCGTTGTTTTGTTATTCTTTTAACGTTTTCTCCCGTCGACAAGGGCGATAAAGTAAAACCGACATGGCGAGTAGAAAACTCATAAGAGCCGGTGTTTCGGCGGAAATGTGTGAACGACTCAAAAGACAGCAAATACAAAGTTGTAAGGTAAGTTTGCTTATTAACGGCAGTTACTACCGTTTTCTCTCTAACGTTAACGCTGTCTAGATTTGATCAAATACAGCGGTGTAGTGGAGGGTAAACCAGCCTACATTCAGTTTAGTCACATTTTTTGGCGGAATATAGCTAGTTTACCCATTTTTTCAGGTTGACACAAATCTTCATGATGTCAATTCATGCTAAGTACTGTCAAACTGATGTGTCATATGAAGAAAGTGAGTTTTAAGGGGGGGAAACATAATGATGCTTTTCTGAAACTATAACTGACTTTTGTTTGTATTGGTGGTTGTTTGCCTTATATGCTGATAAATGGCTGGAAGTCATAGTTTACCACTACATGGCTGATGATTAAATGAGAAAAATAGCAGTTGGACAGTAACTTTGCCTGACTCTGGACTCTGTGTTTCCTCCAGGATCTGTTGTCTCTGACTCCTCTGGAAGTGATGTGGACTGCAGGACTGAGCTACCAAAAGGCCTTGATGCTGCTGCAGTCAGTCAGCAAAACCATCGCTCCTTCAGTCACCAGGGTTCGTCCAGACCCAGACCAGGAAACTCACTCTCCCCCTTTTTTTCCCCACTGGGCCATCATTTATTAAATCATTAATCTAAGGCCATGTGTGGATGTTACACACAACTAACTCTTTCCTCTACCGGGCCACAGTAACTGGTTAATGTATCCGGACACACACTCTTTTAGTGCAAATGTTTTGAAGAGTTTCCAGCCAAAAGGCAAGTGACATGAAGTCATGCGTATTTGAGAAGATAGCGTTAGATGTGAAATTTCATGTCAAACGGTGTGTGTGCCTGGATTCGGCCAAGTGTGTCCTGAATTGACTACTGTTTCCTATTCATCTCAAAATCCACCAGCCACTTTCACTATTTTATCAGCCATGTAGACTTTCAGAATAGAACAGAACATCCAAATGACGGCTGGTCACCTGCTAAAGTAAAGTAGACAAACTTACTAGAGTAAATTTTCCTGTATTTGTGTTCAAATACAATGCATGATCATACAGTGCAGCAAAGCACAAAATCAAAAGTCAGCTTCTGTTCTTAATCATTGCATTCCTTTTTTGTTTTC
Source organism: Centroberyx affinis (assembly GCF_046629955.1). Classification (NCBI taxonomy): domain Eukaryota; kingdom Metazoa; phylum Chordata; class Actinopteri; order Beryciformes; family Berycidae; genus Centroberyx; species Centroberyx affinis. The sequence goes on along the minus strand of NW_027284750.1, from coordinate 77,183 downwards.
TCAGGTTCTGGATCTGTGGAAGCAAAACCCAGAATCCTTTTTTTCTACGTCTTTACCTGCGCTGGATAAACTCCTTCGAGGCGGTTTGCCCTGCGGGACGATCACAGAGGTACACTTCAATAAAACATACATCTCATTTTTAGAGTTAGACCAATATATTGGCCGATATTGTCCTTTTATGTATCCCAGAGTTTCCCTGCTGTTGAATAGGTGCAATTGGTGCTCCCTGCCTTAAAGAGATGCTCATCATAAAACAATTTCATTAGTCTGGGTTTCAGTGGAGAGGTAGGGAAACTCTGGGGTACATTACTGCCTTTAAAGGAAGAATTAATCTATAAAAAAACATTATCGGACAATTAAATAAAAAAAAAAAAAATGAAATGTGCAAAGAAAATAAAATTTAATTGCGGGTTTTTTATGCAGCTGTGGTCAGGGAGGAACCTCCATCATATTGGTGATGGATGACATGACTGGCTGATATCCAATATTAAATAGAAATCCCACCATCGGCCCGATATATTGGTCTAACCCTAGTAAGCAAATGTGTATTCTCTCAAACTAGACACAACACATCCATTTTAAGTATGTTGCTTGAACCAGCTAAGAGATGAATCAGGCAAATTTTTTGTTTTTATCAGGCTTTTTTGATGATATTAACCACAAAAATGAGCCTGACTTGAACACATACCTGCATCCTCTCAGGTGACGGGGCCGTCCGGATGTGGGAAGACCCAGATGTGTTTGATGCTCAGTGTTTTGGCCACTCTGCCCAGGAGCATGGGCGGCCTGGACAGCAGCGTGATCTACATAGACACAGAGTCTGCGTTCTCTGCTGAGAGGTAACAGCACATACAGGTGCTGCCGTGTCAGTTTAGTGGTGATTTACACCGAAAACATACAAGTGACGTGATAAGATTTTATTTTATTTATTTTATTTGACCTTTATTTAACCAGGAAGTCCACTTGAGATTCAGAATCTCTTTTACGATGGAGACCTGGCCAAGGCAACATAAGATAAGATAGCACTTTATTAAAAAACAGTAAAAACCGATAAAAACAGTGACAGACTACACAGTAAGAAGACAAACAAGGTACTGATTTGGGCAGGTGAGATAGAACCAGTCTTATTAAACCATCATGGGATATCTGGAAAAAGTACTTGGTGTCAGAGGAAAATGGCATTTTCCAGGCCCTGAAAAGTGATAATGAACAAATAGATGCTTCACTCTGATCTCAGGTTGGTGGAGATCGCTCAGAGCCGGTTCCCAGAATACTTCAGCTGTAAGGAGCGGGTTCTTCAGATGGCCGGGCGGGTCCACCTGTTCAGAGAGCTCACCTGTCAGGACGTCCTGCACAGGTACGGTCCAGCCGCTTTCATTTACCCTTCTCTGTTGAGGCTTTTTAGAGTTTTTAGCAGAATCAATGATGTAATACTCTAAGGTGCAGTGTAGCAATCTAAGAGTTGTTTGTTTGTTTGTTTGGTTGTTAGTTTCTTTCTTTCTTTCTTTCTTTCTTTCTTTCTTTCTTTCTTTCTTTCTTTCTAAAAACACGCAGGCATGTGGAGAAAAACAGCCAAGGATTTCAGGAAAAAGTGCCGGACTTGTTTCCATTGTGGCCTTTGTTGTTGCTTTGAGTTTCACCAACTTCATTTTGCTAAATCTGTAGTCTGTCTATCTAGTTCTGTGTAGCCTGGACAGTTTCACTATAGTTGCTTTGCACCCTCTTGTGTTGAATCTAGATAATGATTTCACTAAAAATTCCCGCTGGTGCAGATGCAGATGCAGAACATGAGACCACATATCCACATATTATTGATTGGTAAAATTCAGAATGGCACTTAATCGATCATTGATTAATCATTTACAACCCTACTCATCACCTTTGACCTTTTAAAACATCCAGACAGTAGTTCTATCTGTTTGCCTTTTAATGGTAGTGTCCTTGTTACAGTATATTCTCCCTCAATGCATCATGTAGAGAAAGTTTACAAAATTCATCCTTAGTAGAAAGAACAGATGGGTTTACATTTCAGGCTGAGGCTGTTATCAAGAGTGACTTACAATGAGTGCAGCAGTAGAATCAACATAAACTCCTAAACCACCAACTTTATAACCAACTAGTATTAAGATGTGCAGTCGGCTCTTTACTATGGAGAGTTTTCCAGTCACCTCTCTGCTGATCTCTCTGCTGGGTCTTGTGTCCAGACTGGAGAAACTGGAGGAGGACATCATCTCGACCGAAGCGGGTTTGGTCGTCCTGGACTCGGTGGCCTCGGTGGTGCGGAAGGAGTTCGACACGACGCTGCCGGGGAACCTGATGCACCGCAGCAGCCTGCTGGGCCAGGAGGCCGCCACGCTCAAATACCTGGCGCACGAGTTTCGCATCCCGGTAAGCAAACCCAACCTGGAATTGTGCTGCAAATCCTTATTTAAGTGGTCATTTTAAAGTGGTATTTCACCTTTTCCTTGATGATGATTTTCTGTTGATGTTGAAGTTTGAGTTTGCAGCAAGCTGTTTTTAATGGATTTTTTAAAACGAGAGCCAATGACTTCTGGGAGTTAGGGCGACAGACAGTAGTAGCTTCTGACTGTGGCAAATACATTGATGGGCTTAGACTTTATCATAGGCATTAATTGCGATAGGAAAAAACTAAAATTACACCCTTTAAAATGGACTGTGTTGACCAGTTGACCATTTAGTATTTTAAACAACACAGCATTTACAACAAGATCTTCATGAGGCATTACTGGAACATTTTAAGATTATTAAGATATCAACATAGGCTGTGTTACAAAGGCAGGACAATACAAGATGTCCAACAACATTTTGAGACATTTTGAGAAGATCAAATCTATTAAATAAGTAAGTATAAGGTCCAGCCCTGGTTTGGATATCTGAGGTTCAACTACAGGAACTCTACTCTAGTTAATTGTGATGTTATTTTCCACCACTAGATGTCAGTGTTGTCATATGAAGAGTTTTGTTCCTAAATGAGATCTCAACTGTTTGAAAAATGTGACACTCTCTCTGACAAAATGATTGATGGCACAAAAATGACAAATTACAGTACTTCTTAAAGCATAGCAGATATTTAAACTTCTCGTGAATCACTTTTACAGGCTGGATCCTCTACATTTTTAGGCATACTAGATGATAAACTTCAGTTAAAGATTTATTTCCACAATGGATTTATAGTGTTTTGGAAATGATCTCTCCATATAGACTTGTCCCAGTCTTCCTCATGGTCACGAAAACAAAAAATATGAAGCAGGTTATCATTACACTGCAGATACACCTTATCTAGAATATCAACTGGGTTGGGGAATAAAAGCAGCTCCCATCAGACACCTTCCTCAAATTAGTGTCATGCTGTAAGCAGTGTGTCTTGGCCGGCTCATATATCTGCAGTAGATAGTTTAGTGGTTCTAACTGTCAGAAGATGATAAAGCAGCGCTAGAGGGCAGGGAAGAGTGGAGCTGCACACCATCCATCTTTCTGTGATGTTTTTTAATTTATTTGATCTCAAGTATTTCATCCCACTGAGGGGAAATTTTTCATCAGATGCTTCAGTGATGCTACAGCTACTACATCTGCTACTACTACTACTGCTACTATTACTACTACTACTACTACTACTGCTACTATTACTACTACTACTACTACATCTGCTACTACTACTGCTACTATTACTACTACTACTACTACTACTGCTACTATTACTACTACTACTGCTACTACTACTACTACTACTGCTACTACTACTACTACTACTTCTACTACTGCAACTACTACTACTGCTACTTCTACTTCTACTTCTACTTCTACTATTACTACTACTACTGCTACTTCTACTACTGCTACTACTACTACTACTACTACTACTACTACTACTACTACTACTACTACAGCTACTATGACTACTGCTGAGGCTAATACTATTACTACTGTTACTATTACTACTCCTGTGACTACTATTACTAGTACTGATACTATTACTACTGCTATGAGTACTACTATTGCCACTACTGCTACCAGTGCTACTTTAATAATATCACTACTACTACCACTACCTTTTACCAAACTACCCCTACTACCTAGATTGCTACTGCCACTACTACTTCTTACTAGTTATTGCTCCTACCATTGCTACTAGTATTACTGCTATCATAATTCCTACTTCTACTACTACTACTACTACTACTACTAATACTACAACTACCGCTACTGCTACTGCTGCTGCTGCTATCACACTTTCTTCTACCAATACTGCTACTACTATTACTACTACCACAATTTCCTCCTCCAATACTACTACCACTATTACTACTACTACTATTTATAACTCCTGGGCTCTTGCTGACTCCTAATACAATATGAGTTCATATGCTGCTAGATATGATTAGCTCGGTCTGCTGGTTCTCCAAGGAGCCCACCTCTGACTCTGTGGAATGAAATCAGCATTTGTACAGAAACACTAGAAGAAGAAACATCAGATAGAGATCAGGAACCCCCCCCCCCCACCACCACCACCTCACTCCCACCCCGCCACCTCCATGTGATTCAGAGTTTCCTCCCAAATCTCCTGAGAGTGTGTTTCAGTCCAGCATCCATTTCTCCTACAAGCACCACAGGTCTAACAGTAAAGGCACAGCAGGTGTTTAATGTCACTGGTTTTCAACCTGACAAATTATATTACTTCTATAGAAACATATTATAATGATGTCCAGGTGGAAATTGTCTGTGGCTGGTATGTTCATGTTCTCTAGCAGCAACTTTGGCAGCTAACCTGACATCACTTGGAGTTCCCAGTCTATTCTAAAAATGTTGTTGAATGGTGAAATCATGCAAGTGGCTGGTGAACTTTGGGATGCATCACCCGCTGTAGCCGGTGGACAAAAAAAAGTTAGTTTCCTGCCCTGCTCTAGTATTTGTATTAAATGCTTTCCTCTTGTTAAACAATGAACAAACATAAAACGTATCATCACTTTCTGTGTGCCAGAGGATTTTTCCCAGGAAAGAGCTACCAGACACCGGCTGTTTGGAAAAGCTTTCATGAACTGGGTTAAGTTGAATCACTGTTGTGTTATATCAGCCAACGATAGAGAATAAACAGGAATTTGTTTATTTGAAAATGTCACAGATTGTTACTTTCAGGGAAATTTTGGGCAGGGAAGATTAATGAGTAACGTTTTCCCCTGAGGTGCCATTGAACAATAAAGTTAACTGTGAACTAGGGATGGGAGGATATAAGATTTTATCTTTTATCACGATAAAAACACTCAAGATGGTTTTATCTTGGTGAATTTCCATTATCGGGGTAATCGTGAATATCCTCACCTCAGCATGAATATCCTCACGAGTGACTTGAAAAAGCTGTCTAGCTCACTAACGTACAGTCCTATTGATTTTCCTGATTGGATATCAGGTTGACAGGTAGATTCTTTTTATTAATGGATTTTTTTCTCCCATTGTGATTACCTGCTGGTTGTTGGTGAGAGTCTGAATCTGTCCTTGTTTGTTTTTCACTAAAAAGGATGTTCACAAAAAAAAAAGATATGTGTCCTATGATGCAATAAAAATATTTGTTTCTTAACAAAATGTAAGGTAAAGTGATTCCAGTATGTTTTATTGCCATTTTAATAGTTTTAAGCATATTTTGGCCAGGATAATCGTGACATGAAATTTTCATATCGTTTCATATCTGTGTTTGTACCTAGGTGGGAATGCATGTAAATCTATGGTATGAATATGAAGCAAAACATGTCGGTGCTGAGAGAGAGAACTCAGTCATCCTTACTGGGTTAATAAACGCTAAAAAGAAAAAAGTTCTTTCTCTCTCAGCTGTACATCTAGAGCCCACTGCCGCCACCAAGGTGTAGAAAGCATGGCTTGAAGCGTTTGAGCCTGACAGAAGAGCAGCCTGTACTCAGGCTTTATGTACACATGTCACATAGGCCCTACTTGGCGTCACGTAGCAACAAGATCCTCGCGATGCTCTCAGCTTTTGTTCAAATAATCTCCTTCCCTCAGCCCCCTGTCATTACCGAGGCCTCTCTCTCTCTCTCCCCGCTCTTTTTTATTTAGTCTGCGTGCTTCGTGTTTTCGATCACGCTTGAGCCAAATGTGCGATTGTCTGCGCCCATGTTTTGGCATATGGATATTTGTGGTTAAGTTGAGTGCTGTTGGAACTTGACAAAGCAAACAGTCTGAGTGCGTTTTGTGTTTTTTTTTTTTTTTTTCTTTACCTTTCAGTATCAGCTAAAATATGCCCTGACAAGAAACACACAAGGAGAGGAGGGAAGTTACCTCGCCGTGGCCCTCCTGGCATTCTTCTTTTGAGACTATCGTGACTAAATAAATAAAAGACTTTTATCACCAGCACCCAGGGCCATGGCAGCAAGGTTGTTCAGTTGATTAAGCGTTGTTAAGGTGCTGTTTGAAGTGCCAAAACCATATTTAATCACGCTGTTGATGACTTTGGCAGATCGGACAGCTTTGCTTCTTTTAATCTTTATTTATCCAAGGAAAGGTTTGCTGACTGAGCATGCATACAGTTTTTTACAGCAACACCCTGCTTCACATTCGTACACTGACACACATTCACACCTGAATTGCTTAGTTCAACCGTCACAGTCTTCTACTGTTGGCCGCTGTAGCAAACAGAGGTAAAGTGCCTTGCCCGAGCGCACCGTGGTGGTCGTTTTTGCGGGAGGGGAACCAGTTACTTGTTCACTCTCTGCACCCAGATTTTCCCAGTAAGTCTAGAGATTTGAACTGGCCACCTTCTGCGCATAACGCCTGCTTCTCTAACCCAGTGGTTCTCAACCTTTTTGGCTTGTGACTCCTTAAAACGGAGAGTTCAACCAAAGAATGATTTTCCCTTTTCAGGTTCTTTGATTTGATTTATTTTCAGAGGAGGCCAAGAGGAGGCTGAAAACCATTCAGTATTTCACAAGGAAAAAAAGCAGAAATTTGAGAAAAATCTGAAAAAATAGACTTGATAATTCATTTGTATAGTTGAAATATGCTTTTTACCTCTCCCATAAATCATCTCGCGACCCTCCCAAAAATGATCTTGTGACCCCCAGGTTGAGAACCACTGCTCTAACCTATATGTTGCTTCCAACGCGTAGAAGCAGTGTTGAATTATTTACTTTAAGCTACTGTATGGATTAGGGGGAGTCCAGAATAAGTAGCTCAAAACCAGAGAACGGGGTCAGGTGGAGGCATATGATCTAGGTGTAATCAGCTCGGTACGCTGGTATGATGCACCGCAAACCGTCTCATCCTGGAGATTCCTTTCTAAATTATGAGTTGGTATCGTTTTAGCTGCATTTTTTGATGACAGCAATGCTATGATAGGGCTGTTTTAGGGAAAAAAAACACCACCAGACAGGCCTGGAAATACGCAGAGTTTCATATCACTGAGGTTTTATTATAATGTACGCCAGCAAACAAGCCCACAAGAGATACAGGGTTTCATCTGTCTGTTTTGTGGTTTTAAAACAGGACATTGCAGCATAGAATGAGTTTATGAGAATCTCCCCCCACTACTGTTGCTGTCTTGTCCGTCCTGTGTATTATCGCCTGGTGTAGTTACAGAACTTATTTCACACATTTCCAATTTATTCAATACTTCTGCTTTGTGGTTACAGAATGTAACATGTGTAAAATACCAGCTATTATGGCACGTTCACGTCATAAATTTGAGATAATAATCACATCATAATAAAGTAACCATGAATCCTGGAATCCACCAGTGTCGGCAGTGCAAGGTAATGAAGTTATATTCACGCTAATACTATCAACTCTACTTATGAAATGCGAGCAATATCTGCTGTACTTGTTTATGGTTGATTTTAAAGTAACTTTTTAATGTGATAATCTGCGTGGTTCTTGTTTTTCTTGAATTTGGCAACACCTTTGGTGATAAGCGGTCATTGCTTAGAGTGTTTTTCTCTGTCCCAACATAATAAAGACACTCAATGTAGACTGCGGCTGATAAACAATACTTTGTTGGTCTGTTAGTATATACCATTACTGTGCTTAGTGAATAATCCTGATTCTTTTTGACCTATGGTCTTGCTTTAGTCAGCTGTAGTTGACTGATAAATGATCATATATGTAGCATTTTCAGCCCAAATGCTTAAATCCACAGTGTGCTGCAGTAGCTGTTGATTAGATGATGCTTGCTCATGTGAAGCAGACAGAGCTTCTATCTCTTGTTACTGGCAACACTATTTTCACTCGCTGTAAGTTGCCTTTGTGTCCAAGGCCAGCTTTATTCCTGAAACTGTTACTCTGTAATGTTGGTGATCAAAGAGAGGAGTAGGCAGGAGTCGTCTCAAGGTTTGAGAAGCGGCCTTGGGATCGGAAGGTCGCTGGCCTGGCTGGGAAAATGGGGCAGGGAAAGTGAATGAGAAACACAGTCTCCTCCGTCAGTAACGGTGATTGAAACGCTCTTGAGCAAGGCATTTAACCCTAACTGTTCCAGGGAGCTGCTTAGTGGCTAATGAAAGAAAACTGTGATTGTATTGGGCACGTCTTTCTGTGAATCTTTAATTGTATGAATATGGAGAAAAGCATTTCTGGGAAAAGTGCAGGGATGCTTAGTCAACTTTCCTGGATAAAAAATGTAAAAAAAGAGAAAATTTGAGAGAAGCAGGCGAAATGGAGTTTTTATAGCCTATGAGGCGAGATAGTTTTATTTTCCATCTTAGTCCATTAGAAATCAAGAATTTATTTTCCAAGCGAGTAGCGGTACATTTAAGTTGGACATAACAACAATAAAAACATTTCCCAATAAGTAAAAGATCATAGGCTTAGAAGAGGGTCTGCTTGAACCTTTGGTAACCCAATGACCGCACATGCACTAGAGTTTCTTCAGCTGGATTAAACTGACCATCTAGTTTTACTTTCATCATTAGATTTAGTGAAAAAGTACCCCACACTTCTTCCTCTACTCGCTCTTATAAGCCGCTCTCTTGAAATAACTAGCCTTCATAGCTCTTGTTTCTCTTAAATCTTTTCCTAGCACTTGTGTCTTACATGTCAATACATTCTAGGATTACAGGGATATTGCCTGGGCATTGAGGGTCTGACCCTCTGCCCTTCTTAGTATTGGTTTCTTGTAATGTTGCACTCACTGTGAGTTTCTTTGGATAACAAAAGTAATGACTTGCAAGCCAACAACAAACCACGGCTTTACAAACCCAACTTATCTGAATTTGTGTCTGTTTTCTTCTCCCTAGGTGGTCCTGACCAACCAGATCACGACTCATGTGGGGGACAGAGGTGAGAGAGTTGTGCTGTCATGGAGGGCTGTTTTTGGGGTTGGGGGGTTCGAGGTCGGGGTCGACCAGAGAAGAGCCAGAACAACAGTGTTATGTTGTTCTTCTGAACCGCATCTCTGTTTGCCACAAACAGGGGGGGGTCCAAGGAGGAGTCGTGTCTTTGAAGCCAAAAAAAATCTCTTTGGAGAGGGGGAATGTTGCAGTATGATGCAAACGTAATGTCTGTTAAAACACAAATTGGGCATTTAATCACCTCCATAGTAATTTTGAAAATGTCTCTCTAGTGTATAGATTTCATTGTCTCAAGTAACATATGTTGTGTAAATTCGCCCCATGAAGAAATCTGTAAATCTGTCAATGGCCACCGTAGAGAATCCATTTTAACCAGTAGAAACCGGATTAGCATCATAAAAACACTCATAAATACACAATAAAAACTCTACCTTCATTTATATATAAAGGTAGACTTTTTATTTTATTTCCATCCTTTACTACCTTTATAATCATATCCTTTATGACCTTTTAGCTCTCCAACCTACACCTAGATTCTTCGCCACCGCAGTGACTCAACATTGCCTCGGGATCAGTGAAATTAAAAAACTATGAACAGTAGAACTCAGCCAGGCATGTTAACTTTTTCCGACCAGTAACTTCTCTGAGAGACACAGATCTGCCTGGAGCCATTAACTTTTAAGAACCATCCTGTTATTAACTCCAAGGGTGGGGAAATTAACACCACTTTTTACTGCCTGCTTGCTGAGCTACTGATGCAGTTTTGCTCCATCACCAAGAGGGATTGCTTGGAAAATGACCTTTATTATAATATATTAACCACTGGAGTGCTTTAGTCACTCGTTAGTGGAGAGAAAGAAGAGTATTGTGTTAAATATATTAATCTGGTTCCACTGTAATATTCAAGAATAAACTGTCTGTAGTACTAACTTAAATGCAGCATACATGCATGAAGCAGGACCTGTACGGTGGCTGCCGCTGTAACAAACCTTTGAATGCAGATTTAATGATACGCAAAGGGTGGAATGGGTGGATAACCTTTTGAATCCACCAGTCACAATCAGCCTATGTGTGGAAAAATTTGGTTCCTGCCCTACTAACCCATATACTGTAACCTTTATCCCTTAAAACCAATTCTAACCTGCCTGGTCCACAGACGGTACCATCATTAGAGATCCCAAAGTTTTCCAAAGATACTAAATATGTCATGTTCAATTACAGGGACATGTGTATTAAATGGTGCACAAACATCTAGATTTTTTCCCATTTGACGTAATGGTGCAGCCATAAAAAATTGGCGCCTTGGGTTTGAATATTTCACTCAAGAATAAGCAGCTGTAGCTTGAGTGAAGCGTTGGAACGAGCAGATACATGCGGCGTTGTCATACAGTATGAAAACAAACATTTTTTCTAACTTTGAAGCTACTTAAGAGGAAATTTAAGGGGAAACTCGGGGTGTGAGGGGGTTAAGTGTCTTCTCATAACAGCCCTGTGGTTGTTGTTAAAGCTGCACTGGGCAACTTTGCACGTTGGCGGCTCCAAATGGCGACGAGAGGGAACTGTCTGAAAACAATCTGAACTTCAGTACCCAGAAATCCTCTAAGGTGACGTCATTAACTGCTCACACGGCCAAAAGGGTCTGGCTGCAGACCTCCACTGTCAGGCCAAGGAGTCAGGCCAGCTCCACGCTCAGGTCTCTTCTTCTCTTATTCTAATGACGCAGCCCAGCGTTCTTCTTCATCGTCGTTTTTTTTAATTGCTGTTAACTCCGCTGTCAGGACAGTGCCACTACTATCTTTTTCTGTCGGCTAATTTTAATGGCTCAAACCGACGTTGTTGTAGGTCGGTTAATCAATGTTTTTGTTTGAAATTATGTGTCTAATGGGCTGTTTTTGCTTTTTTTTTTTGTATGTGTGAATAATTAAGCGTATGCATGAATGAATGAAAACAAGCAGTAAAAAAAATTAATGAAAACATCAGCTAGAAACAGAGGGGAAGGATGAGATATCTCCTGCAACTTCTATTGTTTTTATTGTCTTCTATTGTATTCTGATATTTCATCTCTCCCGGGTAGCACCAATATCCCCAAATCATAAGACAGTCATGAAATAGCCTACGTTGTCCCCTTAAACATTTTGCTAAATCATTAATTAGGGAGATTTCCCCACTCACAACCGTGTTTTTTGTGGCAGCCTCGCGGGGCTTTTATTTTGAAAAGAAAATGCGCTTTGGCGACAAGCCTGGAAATGTGGCGAGTTTCACGGAACTTCAGCTTGAGCGGGAACTGGGAGTTCAAAATAACTGACGAAGAAGAGACCTGAGCGTGGAGCTGGCCTGACAGTTAAGGTCTGCAGCCAAACCCCCCTCCACACGGCCGGTTTGTGATGCTTTATACCAAAAGAAACCAAAAGGACGAGAGAAGCAAAAGTTTCACCGTTGTTGAGTCCAGCTTTCTCACTGGCTGCTGTGGAGGAGACGGTTTCGTATTTAGTGCTTAAGTCATCACTTTCCGTGGGTGGAGAAGATTTCCCGCCATTGTCCAAACCCGATACCACATCATTCGGGCAAACGAGGTGAATCTTTGGTGTCTCAATTAGAGAGGATGGGACACTTTCCTCTGTTGCTATTGTGATTTAGGCTGATAGGACAGGTGATGGGTGTGTTTTTACATAAAAATCAGCTTTAAGTAAGGGGATATGGGTTGCTCTGTTATGTTATCTAACAGACACATGATATTGACCTGTAACTGTATTCTCTCCTCCTTCTCATCTTCTCTTTCTCTGTTTTTTGCTCTATGTACCTTTTGTTTATAGCTCTCTCTGTCTCTTTCACACTCTTGTTCTCTCTTTTTCTATCTGTCATTTTAGAGCATCTTTTTTAGATCATGTCCATCTTTGTCTCAACCTACTTTTTCCTTTCATTTTCTCTCTGTGTTTAGCTCTTTCCATCTATTTGTCCTGCACTTTCTCTTTCTGCCCCTTAGATGTAGTGTTTCCCCAGAGGTCCTGCTCTCTTTCATACTCTCTCCCTCTCTCTTTTTCCCTCTCTCCCCCCTACCTCCCTCCATCTGTCCTAGGACAGTGTGTATGTTTGTGGACGGTGACTGAGAGTCAAACAATAGGGCGTGTATCCGATTCACCCTCCTTATGCTCATGTAATCAGATTCACATCTCCCTGACGGCGACTCCTGCCGTGTCCTCGCTGTCTTCTTTGACTCTCTCTCTCTCTCTCTCCCTCCCTCACTGTCTTTCTATCTCTCTCGTTCTCTTCTCTCCTCCTTTGTCTTCAGCGCCGGTTTCCGTTTTCAACCAGGGAACCCCTCGTCTCGTCTTCCCCGAACGACGTCGGCCCTCGTCTGGAGCCTTAATCTCCCGGCGAGGGGCTCCCATGTCGGTACAGTGAGCGTCGGGCGATGGGTGAGGCCTTGAAAAGGACCTCTGTCTTGTTTCTGTCTGAGGGAGGGCGGGTCCGGTTTCACCTGGGACAGGGGGAGGGAGGGGTGGGGGATCTGGCCACACACACACTCAGGTGGGCTGTTGCTGTCCTCTGGTGCTCAGGCCTGTTGAAGATGAAGATGAATCACATCCAGGCCAAATAGTAGTTGTGCACGACGGTTCCCACTGATTCCAATTGTGGGAGTTGCTAGAATCGACTAGAATCGAGTTGCTCAAATCGACATTTGAGACACTGTGTAGGTGAAGCTGTGGTAACATATTTGTGAGAATGGCCAAAAGGTATTTCACACAATTTACTGGTCAAGATTTGCCTGGATCCAGACCTTTGAATCCGCCCACTCCACCGAGTTGACTGATTCTGGTCTGGCATCGTGACATGAAACAGCGGTCTCTCGGTTGAAAAATCGACCGGGCCAGTGAGTGCCGGGGGGGGGGACTAACGATTAGCCAATCAGCGCCACGGGCGGGACTAACGCCGTTGTCAAGCTGTTGTCAAGCTGTGCGCCGGAACCAAGGAGGAGTAATAACAACAATGGCGACCGCTATAGACAAGATAGACGCTGTTATCGAGGCTGTTCTAAATCGATTAAAAGTACCAATTACTTTGAAATCCGAAATACTTTGTTTTTACTTCGCTGCGTGTTGTCAAAGATGCTCTATACTTTCTGAACCGTCTCTGGTGTTGTCATGGCTACGCATCAGTGTCGACTTAAATTGACGTTAGATTCAGGCGGATACGTTGGTCTCTAGTGATTGGTTAGGGAAAATCGAATCCCCCTCCCCCACGGAAATCGGTAGTGTAATGAGTTGACAATTCTGTCTGATATCAGGCAAGGTCAAGATACTTCTCGAACAACTGCCAATTTTATGTACACAGACAAAAAGTTACCGACAAAGCAGAATCGACAGATACAAAGATTCGAGGAGGGACTCTAGGAGCCAAGCTCAACTCTCAAGCTTGTTGGAGTTGTGGAACCAAGTTTTTTCTCATTCAGCAAAGTAACTAATGTTAACAATGCAAATACTAGCCACATAACGTTAGCTATTGTGCAGATGAGATTACAATAACACAGTTGTAGTTAACTGACCAGATGCTACGCTTAGCTAGCTAACTAGCAAACTGACATTATCTAAACACAAAATTGAAGACATATCTGTGACAAAACTGAGCAGACAAAATGATCACTTGCTGGTCAAAAACTGCAGAAATTAAAGCTGCGGTAAGTTTGAAGAAAAAGATGAATGCACTTCACCCCCCTCTCCTCTCCCTCCCTTCAATATGGCTGTGAGAAGATGCATTATGTAACTCTGACCCTTGCACTCCTTACTATTGCTTGCTTGTAATGTTGGTAATCAAGGAATTGAGGAGTTGGTTGCACTCGTTGTACGTCATTCTGGACAAGTTAAAATATAACACGAATGGTTGGATTTAGTGTACTTGCCAGATGAGCGGGGTTTTCCACAAGGGACGGGACAATGAGTGTAAGAGAGATTAGCCAGTCAGAGGAAAGTATTCAGAAGTCAGTAACACCTTTGATTGACAATAATAACTTTGATTGACAGCTTACCAGACAGCTTCTGGTATTGTCCTGAAGTGATAAACTCTTTGTCCCATGTCATTCCCCCCTCTCTCCCATCCTTCCTGTCTCGCTATACTGGGTACTATGCCATAAAGCAGAAATGCCAAAAACTAATCTAAAAAAAGGAAACTTATTCAAATTATTAGCAACTCTTCTTTGGCTTCAACGTGGATCTGGTTTGAAGATCACGTCTGGTCTGGACCTGAGCAAATTTATATTGCTTTAATTGAGCTTCAGTCTGTCAGTGCGAGTACAGAAATTCACTGTTGACTGAATACTGAGACCAGGAGACATTAGGCATTCAGTAACAGGTTATATATGACTGCGATCATGTGATAGAGCGATAAATATTTTGGGTGTTTTTTGACAGTTGAAAGACGAAAACCAGCATTGAGGGAAAATAGCCCTGGAGTTAACCTAGGTAAATTAGTTGAACACTAATGCATCAGTTTGTTGATATGAATACAAATATTGACTGTTGGCTGAATACCGTGACTTGCTTGTGTTACTCATTTAGTAATCGGATAAATTTGACTCGGTATTTGTAATAAGGTAATAGCTATTCACTTCTTCAGCGTTGTTTGGTCATTGAAAGGAGAAACCAGTACTGAGCATAAATAGTCCTGGAGTTACCAGAGCAAACTAATAAAATTGTAATGATGTATTATTTTGTTAAAATGAAGACACATCTTGGCTGTTGACTGAATACAGAGGCTCATTTAGTAATATGGAAAATATGACCTAGTTTTTTTTTTTTTTAAGGTAATAGCTATTCACTTTTTCAGTGTTCTTTGCTCTTTGAAAGGAAAATAAAACAGTGCCGAGGAGAACCAGCTCTCCCCTCGCTCTCCATCTCCACATCTCTTCCTCTCACACTCTGTGGTAGGGCGGAAAGACGCTGGGTGTCTTTGAGGTTCGCCTCGATCCCTGTGTTTAATCTAGCGGAGCTGCAGTTGTCCAAATGAAGCTCCCTCTGACCCCATTTTGTGAAAACTCAATAGCTCGGCGAGTGCCAAGAGCCGCCGTTGCCAGCAGCAGAGAGCCACCAGGAGAGCCGAGGACAGGCCGCGGACGAGGATATACAAACAGAAAGACGGGGTGAAGTGCAAAAGGCTCAGCGGACGTGCCAGAACTGGAAGAATAGGCGGCACCTTGGAAAAACTAACCAGCTGTGTCCATATTCAGCAATCAGAATGAGCGTGTTTCGGCTATACAGCTTTCACACAATGCCCAATACCCAAGGAAGGACATAACGTTTAGTTTAGCTTAGCAAAGTTTTGGTCAGTTTATTTTAGCTTCGATTGCTTTAGTCCGTTTTAATTTGGCCTAGCTTATCTCTGCTTTGCTTTGCGTAGCTTGGTTTAGTCTAGTTGGTTGAATATTTTCTAATATGCATATTGAAAATACACACACATGTATCTCAAAATGATGAAGGATAACACAGTGGAAGGCAGAGTGCTGGGAGGGGGGTTGGTGTGGCTGTACTCTGAGAGGAGTCACGAGGGAACTTGGAGCTGAGTTTCTAGAAAATGAGTAGTAAAGAATAAACTACTGTTGACTCTGTGTGAGGGCAGGAGTTGTAAACAGCAGTGTAAACATGGCCTCTGGTAGGAGCTGCTTTGTTTTGCACTGACTGTGATGATCTGTAATCTCCAACGCTCTATTACTACCTTGGTTAGGTCTCTCATGTCATTATGCTGAACACTGACAGTGAGTGGAAGGTATGCTTTTGTTTCTGTAATCTCTGAACCGTTATTTGGTCTTGTCCGAGATGCTGAGGTCGTACAGTATGTGCTGTAACAAAATGTATTCAACTGGTGTTATCTGATTCAGATCTTGTACTATACATGTATAAAACATCAGGACAAACTGCGTCTTCTACGAAACTGACCGGGTGAATCCAAGTGAAAACTGCAATTCCCTAATTGATTTCACCTATTTAACCCATTTCAATTAGGTTCATTAATTCAACCTCTATAAACCAACATAAGAAATGAAGAGAGAGACATTGTGCAGGTGAGGTTGTAAGCCTTCCTTTGTGCATGTGAATGAGAATTTGTGTATACAACTGTGCGTGTGTGGCAGCTGTGGGTGGGATGTAAACCAGAAATGGAGGCTAAACGGAGTCTTCCGCTGTGGTTCAGCATCCTCCCCCCTCCATCCCGCCACCCAACCACCCCCTGCCCCGCCCCGCCCCTCTGCCCCTGCAGGGTCATCTGGGAGTTGGAGGGCAGTGGTGTGAGACCTGCCACCGGCCCTGCGGACAGCCTCTCTTTGTCTGCAAGCCTCCTTCATTGACTGTGTGTGACAGAGGCTCCACTGATTCAAGCCCCTCGCTCCGGCTCCTCAGCACCGCCTCTGATAAGAGAGCCACTGTGTATACACACACACACACACACACACACACAAACATGCATACTGAGACACACCTCCTTGCCCTCACACTGCTCTATCTGCATGATTAGGTTTTTTGTCCCCAATTACATTTTACATTTACATTTTAGGCATTTAGCTGGCAGTCTTATCCAGAGCAAATTGCAATGAGTGAACTGTAGAAAAAGCTTAAATATAGCTCCGGCCATTTTTGACTCTATTTTCCCATATTTTTCCATCATACCGATTGATTCTGACCAAAATCTCATCAACTGCTTCACTATAGAGCTGCTTGTGTCTTGCTTGCCTGGGTGTGAGACTCCCCAGTTCAGTCCTATAGGGTTGATGGACGCCCCAAAAATCAACTACAAAAGCACCCAAAGCATGTCTTTTTCTACACAACGATTTCTCACTTTGTAATGAGACATACTGGTAAAAAGATGTTTGAAAATCATGACTTTCTCGAGTTTTGATGCCATCTTGGCCATTCTTTTAGTGCAAAATAAATAGTCATAGTTGTCATGGATAAACTAAATTAAATATATACATGTTCCATTTGCCTCTGTCGATTTTATTTTTATTTTTGTATTCATTAGGACTGTATTGGAGAGCCACACTCAGGCAAGCTAGACATTAGTAGCTCTATAGTGAAGCAATTGACGAGATTTTGGTCAGAATCGATTGGTATGATGTAAAGTGATGGGAATAGACCAGAGTCATGCTTTAAATTCCCATATCACCAACACTGAAAGCATCCATTAGAAAGAAGTGCAAGGGTCAGAGCCACATGGTTAACTTCTGTGCAGTTTTTGAGTGGGAACGGATTATTTTGTCACTGATTCAGCTGATGGAGTTGATGTGTGTGTTAGATAATGTCAGCTTCTAGGCCAGCTAACTAACCATGGTATCTGGTCAGCTGATCCATCACTGCCTTGTTGTCACATCTGATTTGCACAGTAGCATGGCAATAGACAAACATGCTGATAGACAAACATTTCCCATTAATCCACCACTATGCTCTGAGCTGGCAGCACTGAGCTCTCGGGACTTTAAACTACAGTTTTTAAAGGAACAGGCAAGAAGAAGGGAATACAGAATAGAGAGAGAGAGAGAGAGATAGAGACAGATTCTGAGAAAGGATGAGTTTTGGGGCAAAGTTGAGTGAGTGGGAGGAAAGGAGAAAACAACAGATCTGATGTAGTTGTGTTTATGAGAGTCGACTTCCTCTCCATCTCGCTGGGAGCTCACTATCACATGTCACTGATAACGTTTTATCTTTGCTTTCCTATAAAGAGAAATGCAATATCTTTTCTAAATAACAGTCTTGCTGACATTGGCCACTTATTAAGCTGAAGTCTCAAACTGTTGCTCTGGAGGCCAAAAATTTTCAGAGGAACTTTTCTGTCCAACAAACTGTCTTTGTAGGCTATTTGGGAGGCTAATTAGGAAAAATGATTGTGTCCTTTGATGGAAGTTAGCCCACTTAAAGGGCCATTAAGTAAACTATGACCTGTAATAGACACAAGAAATATATTTTTTCACAATAGAGACAAGTAAGCTAGCTAATCAGAGCAGAGATCAAGCAGAAATGTCTGGTGAAGAGCTAATATATCATCAAGCTGAATACAGGAATAATAAAACTGCTTTGTCATTCGCTTTTTTGGGCTTGAGAACAAGACTTTTTAGCCTTCGTAGCTGAAATGTTTTGCGGCCCGTTCCATCACTGAGCCGTTGGTAATCATTGCTTTATTTATTGGTATTGATCAACAACCTTATCAACCCCTCAGATACTGTATATTATGGTCACTGTGTGCTACGAGGCCGTAAAAGTGTTTCTTATTGCCCCTTTGAAGCTGCAGAAACTGCTGAGGAATCTTTGGCATTATAAAATATCAACTAGTATAAAATCGGGAATTTCCCAGTCCAAAGCTCTTTTCTTCTGATGCCAGTACGCTGATAATTTCACTCACCAAAGACTCCATTGCAATCTTACTGCATCCCATTTTTTCTGCACTCGTGCTGATACTATAAGACGCTGCCTTTGGACAGACTGTTGTTCGGGAAGCCGTCCAGTAGGGTCGACTGGTTCAGTTTACATGCCTGGCTGGGTTCCTGCCTCCCTTACCATATCTGCTGTTCCAGCTGTGGGAAATCATATGGGCCGTGGTTAGCTGTATGGACCAGTGGCGGTTTGTGTGTGTGTGTGTGTGTGTGTGTGTGTGTGTGTGTGTGGGGGGTGGTCAGGTTAGTGGAGTGATGGGGGTGAATGGAGGAGGAGGAGGAGGAGGAGGAGGAGGAGGCGGAGGGTCTCAGTGTTTGTGTTGGAGGCAGGATCAGCAGAGCCAGCAGGGGAAGGGAAGGCAGGCCGATAGCAGACCAGTCCTCCAGGGAAAAGAGGGGAGGTCCGAAGCACACATGGAGTTTGTTTAGTCTGCCTTCTCTCTCTCTCTCTCTCTCTCTCACTCCCCCTCTGTCTCCCCTCCCTCCCTTCTTCCCCTCAATTCAGAGACTCAGGAAACTGTGATTCTGTTCGAACCACCATGATCGGTGGCATACGTTTTCAGTTATGGTTCTCCTTGCTTTTGATATGAACGAATGAGTGATTTTAGTTCTGTGGTGTCCTGTGTAGATATTTTGCTTTCTGGTCTTTTCAGCTCACAATCCTAAATGTGAAGAATAGTGAACTTTGACACCAAATGACCCCTAATTCATACTACTTTGCTTAATTATTGGAAGAAGAGTCAGGGACAGCAAATATTAAGTATTGCATATGAATATTACAAAGATTAAAAACATCATACATTTGTATATTACATATACTTTTCGCATTACATAAATCATATCTCAATGGGTAGAGCATAACATGGTACTGTAAGGTTATTCAGTTTAAAACGTCCACCAAAATGGCCTCTCTGTTGTTGCTCTCTCTTACTGTAACCTGTTGCTGAAATCAATCAGCTGCCCTTGCTGCGATTACACAATGGCCACATCATGTGATGCCCTCTCTCTCTCTCTCTCTCTCCTCGCGCACATTTCCACAGGAAATGTTTTGAGGAAGTCAGAGTTGCTGATGTGACACTCGTGAAGCAGAATCCCTGCTTAGTGCATGGAAAAAACATCAAGGAAGAGGGCAGCGGCCGGGGCCTGTGTTTACTGTGACAACTCAGTCTACAGTCTTTCTGCCCAGAAAGTTGCGGGTTCAAATCCTCCATCCGTCCTGAATGAGTAAGGCAAGGCAAGGCAAACTTTATTTATATAGCACATTTAATACACAAGGGAAATTCAATGAATCAATCACATAAAACACAAAATAAATACATAATTTGTCAGGTAAAATGACATTATCAACTCATAAAAGGACATTAAAAAGAAAGAAACAAAGAAAGAAAGATAAAATAGGTAAGTAAGGATAGTAATAAAACATAAATAAAATAAATAAATAATAATAAAAATAACTAGAAGGGCACTCGGAGAGCGCAGACCTCCGCCAAGGTTCGTGCTATTATTGCTTGTTTGTGAGTCGGATCTGGATCCACTCCAAAATTTAATGGGTTCTTCTTTGGCCCATGCTACACCCTTCCACCAAGTTTCATGAAAATCGGGCCAGTAGTTTTTCCGTAATCCTGCTAACAGACAAACAAACAGACAAACAAACAAACGGCACCGAAAACATAACCTCCTTGGTGAAGGTAATAACACCATTACATCTACATACAGATGATTCAGCAAAAGGCCACAGAGAAAAGGAATGTTTTGAACCCACTTTTAAAAGAGGTGGGGGTGGGAGCATCTGGAAGTTTATTCCAGCAAGTGTAAAGCTCTCCCCTCCCTCAACAGTTACCCTGCTACGAGGTGCCCATGAGCAAGGCACTGAACCCCCCAAAACTGAACCATTTGAGCTGCTCAGTGGCCAACAGTACCTCCCTACCAAACCAAAGAGAAGTGAATAGTGAAACTCAACAGTGACTTTTCATCTCCTGTCCCAACAAACGTACACAAGTGGATAGCACATCATTTAGTGGCATTTAATGGTGTTGTTTCTCGTGACAGAGAGCCGTAACCCTCATGATGTTTGACATTTTAAAACACGCAAAAAGAAGAAGCTACTGCTCACCGCAAAAGAAAGTACTGGGAAGCTCCCAGGTGAGAATAAGTGTAACTATGACTATGAAACAAGGCGTTGCTGGAAAAACAAAGCATACGTGCTGAGCAGAATCTTATCTGGAAAAATAAAAGGTTTAAAAAATCTGCATGTCAGGGCTCATCCTTCAGCACTCCCATCCAGGGTTTATTGATGTCATGGGAACAGCGGGAGTCATAGTCACATCAAGGCAGCCGGAGCTGATAAGAGTATCAGGTGCTAGACGGCTAGTTAGGGCCGTGTTTTGTTCTGGTCAAGGCTCATTAAAGTGCGCAGGACAATACAGTCACACAGCTGTAGTTGTTGTTGTTTGGCGACTTTGAACCCTGTGATGAGCCGCGGGCTGTTTTCACTCATGACACAGCACAAAGAGTTCAGCAGGCAGATACAGTGGCAGTGGTTACCTAAAGGTTAGAGCAGAGGGATTGTGACTAGAAATGTATGTGGTGGACCAGCTGGGAAAATCTGGCCAGAGAAAGTGAGGGAGAAACACTCTGCCCTCCCATAGCAACTACAGTCAATGTGCCCTTGGATAATGCACATTACGCCCACTCTGCGAAAAACAAGTCATTTAGTCTCATATTCAGCCTTCAAATCTTATTTTTCTTAAAACAAGAGAACAGTTCTGCCAATGGCGTGACATAACTCCACTTCCTTCCAGTGCAGTTTCACTTGTTTCAGGAATTTTATAGCATATCTGTATTTGTAGAATATCTTGCAGCAAGTCAGAATAAGGCAGATCACTGCACTGGGATCAAGAAAATGACACTTGATTCTACAAAATTCTTGAAACAAATTGATTTGCATTGGAAATAAGTGAAATTATCTAACCACACTGGCAGATTTCTTCACTTGTTTTAAGAAAATTATGATTCTAGGACTCAATAATACATTAAATGACTTGTTAAGATGGAGATTTTTGCAGTGCAGTTGCTGCTATGGTGGCTGTACTGGGCCAATCCGAGTTGTTTTTTTTATTTGAGGGTACTGCTGAAAAAGAGCATGCAAGCTCAGCCAACCTTTTCTGGATAAATAAAGTTTAAAACAGAAGCTGGTAACACTTTATAAACTGTATTAGTAAACAATGTAAGAAGTGAACTAATCATCAATTAGTTGTTAGTTAACTGTTAAATGATAATTAAACAAATATTAAAGAATGACGAATTCACCAGCGTTATAGAAAAGCTTTATTGTAGAGTTTAAAAGCCTTTTCAGTTCCTCTGATGTGTGTTGCAGGATCCGTCCCGTCTGGAGAGGTGGATTCTGGGTTTGTGACGGCGGCGCTGGGGAACACGTGGAGTCACAGTGTCAACACGCGTCTTATTGTCCAGTATGTGGATGAACACCAGAGACAGGTGAGGGATGCACCTGTACAAAGTACATTTACATTTCAGCCATGTAGATGATGCTCTTACCCAAAGTGACCTACCATGTATGAGCAGGTAGAGCTTTGGCTGCTTTGCAGGGATTGAACCTGTGACCTTTATGCTGCAGGCCGGTCTCTAATCATTATACTGTCTTATCATATTGACTTGACTTAATCCTCTTGGCCCCCTAGGGAGCATAGGGTGTCACCCATGGCTGTCCAAATGACCCATCTTACCACATTAGGTATTATTAATTCATCATATGGGTGCCCACTCTTACTAGATTAGTCAGCTATTTAGGGATGGGAGAATATATATTGAAATAGAAATCTAGAAAGATTTGTGTCTGAGAAATAAACATAATTCTAAGTCATAAGTCATACTTTGTTGTCATCTAACTTTTATTCATTACATTGTATCGTGTTTGTATCGAATCGTGAAGCCCATATTGCGTATCAAATCGTATTGTGAGATAAGCAGATCATCCCATCCCTACAGCTATTTGATTGATTGTATTTCAAGTTTTTTAATCGGTAAGTTGGTTTTTGATATTTGTTTTAAATTTTTGGATGACTTAGAGAAAAACAGAAGCATGTCTTTGGCTTTGTTGATTAAATGGACCGCTTGAATATTCAATAAAACTGTTAGCTGAGTTAGGTTTCTTAAGTCAGGGACAGAAATGTAGTATATTATTACAGTCATACAGTCTAACGATGGGAAAAGAGCTGTTTCTTCATACAGCCTCTGTGAATCTGTACAGAATTGGCCCACTAGGACTTCCACAGGCATGCAGTAAACCACAGAAATATAATCTTGCTTATATTATCTATTGGTGAAATATTGTAGCCAGACCCTGTGTATCCCCCTCCTCTACCTCCCACCATCCTCCCTGTCGTCTCATCCTGCACGGCTCAGAGCTGCGGTGCATTCCACAGCAACTCCGCAAAGCCCTCCGAGGCCCAAAGGCTCTGCTCTGGTTTTTATGATCCAAATCCTCCCCAAAGGAAAAACAGCGTGAAAGGAAAGCAGCAGTCCACAACTGCTGGGCCGTTAAGGCTTCAGTGCCGGCTGCTCGCTGGCCTGGTTCACTGAGACTGCTGTGTACACCCCGTCCTGTCCTGTCCCGTCCTGTCCTGTCCTGTCCTGTCCTGTCCTGTCCTGTCCTGTCCTGTCCTGTCCTGTCCTGTCCTGTCCTGTCCTGTCCTGTCCTCTCCTCTCCTCTCCTCTCTCCTCTCTCCTCTCTCCTCTCTCCTCTCCTCTCCTGTCCTGCCCTCTCCCGTCCTGTCCTGTCCTGTCCTCTCCTCTCCTCTCCTCTCCTCTCCTGTCCCGTCCCGTCCCGTCCCGTCCCGTCCCGTCCCGTCCCGTCCTGTCCTGTCCTGTCCTGTCCTGTCCCGTCCCATCCCGTCCTGTCATGTCCTGTCTTCTCCTGTCTTGTACGGTTGGCTCAAACCATTTACCTAGGTAAATTATTATGGTTTAGTAAAACTATAAAAACCATATAAAAAGTTTGTGATCAAAATGGTCCTCAAAATCTAATCAGCCTGACTTTTCTATTTATTATACATGATATGAACATCCTGCGGTAATTCTCCAACTGTTTTTAATTGTGGACCCATAAAATACCTGCGTCAGACAGCTACTTCCTGGCCCTGACTGCCAAAATATTAAGGCTTCAACTGAAACAAAATAAAAACAGACAAGAAAGATAAATAGAAACTAAACGTATACTAACTTCAAAGACATTTTAAATGGGAATTCAGTAATCTATGACTTTTATCGACCTCTATTGGCAACCAAGAAAACATTGGCAAGTCTGACAGATTACGATAGCCTGTGATTGATGGAAATAGTCACATTTTCACGATAGAGACGAGTGAGCGAAGTAATTGGAGCAGAAATCCAACAACAGATTTTACTGGGACAGTAAAATCTTACTTATTGCAAATCAAGATAATTATAAAAAAAAAAAAGCAAATCCCAAAACGATGCCCCAGACTCATTATTCTGCAATGTTTCTCTAGCTTTAAGTCATTAGGAGGAAACATGATTGGCTTTACACATGGAGACATGTCTCTGTCACAGTAATGACATGTTATTGAGGCTGCAGCGGTCTGAAACTCGGAGGAATGGTCCATGCGGTCCCATGGCTCCGCATGCCTGTGAAAATCAACTGAGACTGCATTATTCACACTGGCCTAATTCAGGGGGGTTAGACAAAATAACTTATTACCGACCACAGGTAATCTAATCCGCTGTGAAATAGCACTCAGGGTTTATTTTTAACTTTAATCAAGAAACAGCAGACATCTGTAACTGGTTAGCCCTAAGTGGGGATAAATGTTCAAATTGGAGCTGCACCTCCTGAAAGCAAACCTATTAACTGTGCTGGGGTTGTTTTTCTTAATCTGAGGTCCCCCTCCCCATTTCCACTGCAGCCCTCTGGACTGCTTGGGCATGCACTATCTGCCTGGGAATGGGTTCATTGCAGCTAAAGAACAGATACTGGGCCTATCACCTTGTTCATACCTTCAAACATTATTTTTGCATGCCATCATCTGTAACCTAATCTCTACTCCCAGAGCATCACAGCAAACCACTTGCTCTAATCCAACATGAATATGTGACTACATGGAGGAAACCACGTTGACTATTTATGGTGTAGTTAGAAAAAAAACTCCCATAAAATGAAATGGATACATGTTGGAACGATGGCCCCTCTTGAAAAGTTGAAATAGCAAACCATATGATAATAATTATCACCAACATCATCACTATCAACAACATGAAACTTTTCATTATGAAAATAGTAGTCAAAATTACCGCTCCAGTATTCCATTACTGTCTGCCAATTATCCTTAATTTGAAAGGATGATTGCAGGTCTCCGTCACTGACAGTGTGTACAGATGTGAGCAAGGCGTGTAGCCAAACCTCATTGAGATCCACAAGAGTAAAGGGGACAACCCGGCACTCTGTCAATCTAAAGGAGGAAAAAGAGTGATCCAAGTAAATCTCACTTCATTGCTTTGACTCTGATATTGTTACAGCCTGTCATGAATGGCCAGGTTTCCAAAACACTGAATCACCTGACTGATGCCCTTATTATTTCTGCACAGTTTATAGCAATTTATGCAGGGATTCCAGACATCCTGTTTTTGCCTCAATTATTTCCTGGTCATAGACTTTTGTCAGTGCCAGCTGCCAGCAAAACTCTTTGGCTGGTTTTGACAGTCCAGGGGGGTTGGAGTGCAGCATCCCAGAAACACATTATAAAACATCTTGGCTCAAAAAAGAACAAACAACAAAATCAAGTTGACAAAGCCACAAGCGCATCGGATAGCAGAAACTTAATGACAGCAAAACTCGGTAAGGAAGAAAACAGTTTAACAAAAACAAAATACATAGATGACAATTACGGGAAATAAAATCTGGGGCAGGTGATGTAAAGAGAATGATACGGGAACGTTGGCCTATTCAAGTGGTTTGACGCAAATACATGGCTTCCCAGGGGCAGCTATGGTAACCTTACACCCATTGTGTGGCTCTGGCCATGGGCCATACACTCTAAAGACTAGGAGTTCATGGGTGGATCTTTACTAGGAATTCATTGTATTGATGGTTCATATGTATCCCAAAATTCTTTGCACTCGCAACCAGAAAATCTGAAGCGTGAAATATTAGCTAGCAAGTTTACTGACAAGTAGTTTATTTCACTATTGAGGAGGTTCAACAGATTTACAATAGTGTATTTCTCAACTGTTAGCATTAATTCCCAATGTTGATCTCTTGTATCAGAGCACTCCACTTGTGCCATGAATTTGTTTACATTCAGAAGCATCCACGATGCTGCTTGGCCCTTCGTTGGTTACTGCTTCTGTACTCCTAAAACTACAGGTTCATCTGCGATTATTCAAAAAAAATTATACAAAAGGCACCTTAGAGTTTCTCACTAGACAAAATATCCCCAAAGATTTCCTTGAAGAAGCCCCATATGTTACAAGGTTAGTGTAGGTACCACCACAGTTCATGAACCCTCTATGAAGGGATTCCTCAGGGAACCATCTTGGGTTCCCTTAGAACTGCAATCTGAAGAACCGTAAAAAGGTTCCTCCAAGCCCTTTTACCTTTGAGAGTGTGCCACCCTCTTGTTTTCACTTGACAGTAGCCGAGTTTGACACTGCGTGACAATAGCTGTGATACTTGAGCGCGCTCAGTCTGAGAGCTGCAGAGAGTCTCTTCAGATGAAGTGGGGTGTAAAGATGACTCTTTCAGTGTCGCAGTGGTGCAGAACCTTTCACTCAATGAACTGAGAAGAGTAACTGAGTTCATCCTTGTATAGAAGATGTGACCGATAAACAACCTTCATACCTCCTGTCTCGCACTCCATCTCTCAATCTTCCCTTCTCTCTGACTCTTTCCCTCTCCTTTGCTTTTACTAATTTTCTCTTTGCCTTTCTGTCTCTACATGTCTCTACAGTCTCTCTTACCTTCTCTCTCTACATTTCTTTCATTGTCTTGTCCCCCTCTCACTGTTTTTCAGATATTGATAGCCAAGTCACCCGTGGCTCCATTTGCAGTGCTGAACTATATCATTCAGAAGCAGGGCATCTGCCTAAATGGTGAGTGGAAAGTCTGAACCTTTCAACATCTGTCTGTTTCTGAAGCTTGTAACCAAGGAGACGGCATATACTCAGTCACTTCCATGGCTGACCTGTGCAACTGAATGTGTTGGGCATTTAGTTAAGCAGCTGGATAACAGCATCAGCCTGCCAAGAGTTTAATTTTATTTATATAGCGCTTTAAAAACAAAGCAAGTTTGTACCAAAGTGCTTTACAAAACAACATATTGTATAAATAGTAGACTGTACCAAGGTACTTTACAGAGATACAGAAATGTACACACATAAACACATACACATACATACATACATACAACTATAACACAGACGATCAGATAAAAAAAGAGCAAACACGCACACAATCAATAGAAGGCACACATAAAGCATAAAAACCAATGTAATAAAAATAGGTTTAAAAATAGGTTTTAAGACGGGTCTAAAAACGGCGACAGATTGGGCCAAGCTAATAAAACTAAAGTTAAAGTATCAGCATTTCATTGTTAGTGTGTCATTTCGAGGCCGCATGGGTGGTAGTAAGGAGAATAAACTGTATTTGCATAGCAGTTTTTGCTATACAAAGTGATTTAACAGTCAATTAAAAACAAACATCATACAAACAACAAGGCAACAAAAGATGAAAAGAAGAGAATAGAGGGTAAAAACAATATGGTATAAAATATGTCACATGAAACTAAATCTAAATCTAAATATATTTTAAGAAGTGATTTAAAATTCGATACTGATTCTACTAGGCTAAGCTCTTCAGGCAGGTCGTTCCAAACCCTGTGGTCCTGAAGGAAAAAGCCAGATCATCTTTAGTCTTAAGCTTAGACCAAAGGTCACTCCCCATGCTCAGTGCCATGGCTGACCTGCCAATTAAATAAGTTGTACAACAGGGTCAACTTGCCTAATGCGCTTAGTCCAGTGGAAGAAAACAGCCTGCCGGGCAGCGTTTTGTTATTACCGCTCTGTTTTCAGGCCGCATGAATCTTCATAATGCTGACCTGCCAACCAAATGAGCATTTAGCTCTTTGATTGTACTTTTTGGTTGACCTCCTCTTCACCTGAGGTACATCATGGTCAACCTGCCTAATGTGCTCGGCCTAATGAGAGGTTACAGTCTGTCAGACGTTTTATTGTCACTGCGCCATTTTGAGGCCACATGACCCTCCAAGCACTCATTAGGCTGACCTTCCAAGTAAATGAGCATATTTTTTTGATTGTACATTTTGGTTGACCTCTTTTTCAACCAACGTCCAACCTGCCTAATTCTGTCAGACCAGTGACAGAATTCAGAATCAGCTTTTTATGTGGCTTCAGAATGACTAATAATGACCCTCCACACTCATAGAGAACCGTGGCTGACTTGCCAAATACCCAGGGGAGGTGGCAGTGGCTTAGAGGTTTGAAAAGCAGGCTTGTGATTGGCAGGTCGCCGTTTTGAATCTGCGGACCAGCCGGGAAAATGTGGTTGGGGAAACAGAATAAGAAACTGGGCAGCTCCCAGGTAGAGCTGAACAATGAATAAATCGCAATATGAACTTGTGTAATTTCCAACTCGCAGAGGCTGTAATTAGTTGCTTAAGAGAGAGAGGAGCGTCCAAACCAGACTTTTAAACAAGGTGTTTTAGAGCTGCAGGTAATCTTTGGTTGATGAATCAAATACAATATTGGTGAAAACCTATATCTCTATATCAATTATATGTATTCTTTTTTTTTTTAACAAATGGCTTCTCTTTAAACAATTTTAAAGTTCTAAAAAAATGTTGACAAGAAAAACTTGTGATGATACGAATCGCAGTTTAAATCGCAATTGCAACATTCTGTCAAATAATCGCAATTGGATTTTTTTGTCAGTATCTTTCCTCCCTGCTCCCAGGTGTGAGTGTGCAGAACTGTATGGATGTGAAGCAGGGTGTTTCTGAAAAAGAGCACATGTGCTCAGTCAACTTCATCCAAATGAGCACCGGTTAAAAAAAGGTTGATTGTGCATGTCGGTCGACCTCTTCTTCACCTAATGTACAATGGCATCGACCTGCGTAATGCACTCAGCCCATGAGGTAACACAGTCTCTCAGGCAGTGTTTTATTATCACCGCGCCGTTTCGAGGCCACATGAATCTCCATATGGAAACATCACCTTGGAGCTCTCTCACGGAAAAGGCAAGGCCGCTGAATATTCCCGAACATCCAGTCAACTGGAGACAGAGAGCGAGTGAAAGAGGAGCCTCCCACCTGCCTCCATCTGTACTGTGTGACCGCTGCATAATCACGTCCCCACAGCGGAGACGTGCCCTGAAAAAGCTGCTCGCAATAACTCACTGCTGTTTTCACTTGAAGCCGAAGCCTAAAATCCAATTGGAACATGGTAACACGAATCGAAGCCAAATAATGTGTGTGTGTGTGTGTGTACGGTGACGTTTTGGGTTGTGTAAGCCAGGAAATGGATGCTCTGGGGGTCGTCCGAGTCATTCCAGTGGTTCGGCTGCGGTTCTCAGTGTTGAACCTGTTTATCTTGCACACTCCGCCGGCTCTGTGTCACTGTTCATTAGAGCGAGCCCTCTGACCTCCCTGCTGTCCCTGAGGCCCCAAATAACTGTTTTATGACACAGGCAAAAATGCACGCTTTAAAAACAGCTGTTAAGTTGTTGTTCAGTATCGCTGCTTACAAGGTGACGTCAAGTTAAACTGGAATTGGGACCGGAAGGTTTCTGGTTTAAACTCCCAGACCAGCGAGTCTGGATCCTCTATATTGTAGTGATATTGATTGATAAGGTTGTACTTTGTAGTAGAACTCATTTCTGTCCACAATATTTTGGTTTTAATATAAGAAGATGACAAACCGACCTAAAGCTTGTACCAGTTTGGAAAATCTTTGATTGGCTTCATTAAGCGATGCATGCAAACTAGGAAACCAGGAAGAGGGCGTGTCTTTGCAAATGAAATGTTCTGCAAACAGTGAGTTGATTATCTAGGTTGCAATTTTTAAAGTTCTGCTAAAATATATTGTTTTCATCCTATTTTAGGTTTTACTTCTTATTGTCTTAATCAAAACACCTTACTTGTGCAAAGTCAAAATATTTATTAAAGATTCAAAAGCACAACAACAGTGCATAATGAGCAGATGAACATATGTAGGCTATAAACATGCAGAATATAACTTCATATTGTCTTAAATAAATAACTGAATGGTTCAAAATCAACCAGTATCCCATAATCCACTGCTGTTCCACCATCTTGGACCAAACCAACTGAGTCAGATTGTGTAACAGTGTTACAAGTTCACTCACAGTGCAAGCTTCTTGATGGACCTTGATGGATGCAGACTGACACACCGTGAGCCACTTAAGATCTTCAAATAAACACAATCATCATTTGATAAATCACTTTTTAGAAATGGGGATTTCAGTGGAATGAGAAGCCCTTGTGCAGCATTTTCTGTTCCCATCTACAACTTCTACTTGTTTGTTGCCAAATTCTGATAACAATGAGTGATTTTGCAATGCATGATGGAACGAAAACCCAAAATGTTCCCATCATAGTATTCAAAACCACAACGGTCAAGACAAATCAGGTTTCGAAACCAATTTCCCTCCGTCACACTTGATTAACAGATTTGAATTATGAAAAGAAACATTGCTGTTCCATTTCAGCTGTCCAAAAACCTGCCACATTTTCTAGCCTCTTTAGTTTTTTTTATTTGTACTTTTTGTAATGGTTACACAAGCAGAGGAGAGTGTGCATTAGGAAAAGGAGTAACTACACTGCACAAAATGTCATCCTAACACGTCAATTAGCCTCATATTCAGTTTTAAAATCTCAATTTTCTTAAAACAAGTGGAAAAGAATAAGGTGTATCACTACTCCTCAAGAAAATGACAATTTAAGAAAATCCTTGAAACAAGTTGATTTGCTTTGGAAACAAGTGAAATTATCTCACCCCAGTTGCAGTTTCTTTCACTTGCTTAAAGAAAAGTAAGATTTTAAGACAAATGACTTGACAAGATGGAATTTTTTTTGTTCTTTTTTTGCAGTGCAACCCCTCCAAAAACCATGACAACTGGTTTCTGAAAGTTAAATGTGACACCCTGAGCCAGCGGAGGCTTGGCTCTCTTTCTGGTGTCTCATTAAATGATCTCATTACCATCCCCGTCCAGCGCACATCGCTTCCATTAGGGGACCCGCTGTCCCTCGGCATTACGTAACTTCCCCCTCTTCGTCTTTGTCAGGAGAGCGTTCGTGACCGGGGGTTTTGGAGAGAGCCGCAGAGCAGCTCACAGATGCAGAACATTTACATCTCACATTTTAGGCATTTAGCCGGCCGTCTTAGCCAGAGGAACTTCGCAGTACAGCAGCACAAAAAGCTTCATTTCCTCCATCGCCAACATTACAAATAACCCGTACAGCTCCCTGACAACAGAAGAAACAAAACATTGCTTTGACTTTAGGATGATCGAGTATGATAGAGAAGAGTTAGGGAAGAAAATACGTGTTAAAAAGATTTATGTTGATGTTAAAAAGAAGGTTAAAACAGCAATCCACACCTAATGTATCATGCAAAACCCATTCTTTATTAGTCTGACATGCTAACATTTATATTTTTAGGCATTTACCGGACTTATCCAGAGCAATTTACAATTAGTTCAATGGAAAAAGCCCCAGTTCCTAAATTTCTAACATTACAAGCACCGAGTAAGTCCCTCTCTCCCTTTTGCACAATCCACTTCTCTGTTGCCTTAAGGCTTAAAAATCTCTGCACCCGTCTCCCTCGTTCATCTGCATCTCCCCTCCATGATTTAAGTGTATTTAATTGGTCGAATCAGTAAGGGATTGTAGCTTTACAGCTGGATTCAGTCTAGAAAGAGCAGGTGTTTCTAAAGCCTCACTCTCACTCTGTCGTATGCGATGGAAGTTCATTAATGTCATCATTGCAATGTGGATGCAGTGTGTTGTGAAGCAAGTATTGAATGGATTATACTTATATGATACAGCAAGAAAATAGACTATAAATAAGAATGGAGCAAATGCGTTATGTTCAGATACCCTCAATTTGCTCTGTTCTTAATTATATTTCCATTCTGTATCCTGTTATTTTCTGCTGCTTCAACAGCAAAAAAGTTTCCTCTTGTCTTGATCCTGCATCCATGAACAACACTGGATGTTTAGTCCCATTTTTGTCTGGCTCTGTGTGATGTTTTCATACTGAAGAGACTTGTCATCAGTGAGTCAGAGTTGCTATGAAGATTTCCGTGGTAATGTTGCAATCAATAGTTCCGTCTATTGTGTAAAGTGTATCTATAAAGTGAACAGCAGACATCAAAACTATCTGGGTAGATATTTTTTACTAGAGCTGAACAATTGATTTTGTATAATGTATGAAAATGCAAAAAAAGATGCAAAAAGTGCTATAAAATAATCCAAATTGCTACTTTATACTGTGGTCTTGTATATCTGGTAGGTCTGAAGATCATAGGCAGCTTTCTCTGTGCGAGTTTTAAAGTTGGCAGAGAGGAGCTGAGGTAGGTCGGCCTTCGCCAAGCCTGGCTCGTACCTCCACATACTTTTTATGGTTTGTCTTGGCCTAATTGGATGAAATATGGGTGGAGTTGTAGATGGTGAGTGCCAGAAAGTTTGGATAATCACAACAAAGTATCTGAAAGTAGATTTAGCTTTGCTGTGGCTGACAACTTCCCCGTCAATATCTGAATTTATGCAACAAACGCCAGCCAACGGGTACGTCAGGCAGGTCAAAACAAATTTGCTAATTATTTTAAAACGCTGTATAAAATCCTTTGACCCAGATATGATATGTAGTGCTAATGCTTTCAGGGAGTTTTGAGCTTGGCAGAGGAAAGCTGAGGTAAGTAGGAGGTAAGTTTGTGTGGGATCTGCTAACCCACTGAGGCCTGTAACTGATGTGAAAGGGCCTCCTCTCTTAAGGAGAAGGAAACCAGACTGTGCCCGGTGCCAGAGGGAGAGAGAGAGCAGGACAGGGAACGGAGTAGAAGAGAGAAAAAGAGAGAGGGAGAGAGAGAAAGAGAGAAAGCACCTTAGCAAGATCCTGCATGCCTGGGAATTCACTTATTGTTATTGCCTTCAGGATTATTTATGGGCCTGCCTGGAGTGGCCAAGCTGGCAGAACACACGGAAGGAAAAAGTGCTGTCACTGCACAACTGTCTAACTGTATAAGGCTACGGGCGCTATCTCAGTTCCTACTGTGTTCCATGTGGTAACCAGCGCAGCAGAGCTGGCACAGATGCATCATGGGAGTCACGGAAACCCTGGTGTCTCACAGAGAAGATGACAGGAGATATGTTTAGATAATTAATCCCAGTATGTTTAGATAATTTATTTTCTTGTTTTCATCTCGCGTTGGATTAATGTCTCTCATACCAGGGCCAATTCAGTGACTGTGCTTTAATGGTTTTAATCTGTAGAGAGATGACCACACATCCAGACAAATTTTGCTTAGGCAGTGGAGGTAAAATAAAGTCAGTAGTTTGTTATAAAGTGAGCAGAAGTTTTCTTTTTTTTCTCTACAGTTAGAAATATAGTTAAAGCTGCAATGTGCAACTTTTTTGACATTAAAGTAATAAATAAATAGGAAAATAGGATGTATTGGTCTGTGACCCTTTGTGTACATCTCTAAACTTTTGCCTGAAATTGTCTTTTTAATGATGTTGGACGTTTTGGGATGTGTACCATTTGCTGCTGGTTGTGACTATCAAGAGCAGGGAAGTCATAGTAACCACAACGATGGCGGAAAACGATAAGAAACTAAAGAACGGCAAAGCTAAACATGCATCAGACAAGACCCATTCAGAAACACTGAACATTGGCTTTTTTTAATTGCAGATTGGCTGCGTTCACGGATGCCGGTTACCTTTACCTCATCCTCTGGCTAGATGTCGTTTCAAAGCAGGCAGCTCATCAATGTGTTGGGGATTGAATTGAGGGCAACGAGGGGAGGAATTGCCAATACACTTTACTGCCTCAAGGCAAAAAGTTGTATACTGTAGGGTTAAGTAAATGGTAATGTGGAATCTTGCTTAGTGGGTGACTGTCCCATCCTCTATTGTACATGTATGTTCCGGAGTATTGTGTGTGGCCGTGTTTTTGTGTGTATGCATGTATCCAAATACTCATACTTGCATAAGACCTGTTCATGTCCATGGAGTGAGACATGGAAATACACGTGTTCTCCTTCAGGCCCTGAGGTGGGGATCAAAACCCACATAGACCCTGACCTTGCTCACCTCGCTTCCATTCAGACCGGCGAGACCCGACCTCTCTCCTCTGCTTCCCGTCGCTGTTGTCTTGTAATCTTATCACAGCAAACAGCATGTCGGACTATTGTCGTCAGCTCAGTTGACACGGCAAAGGACAGGAGTCCCCGGTGTATTCACCCTGATGTGTTATTTAAGGTGCGCGTTGCCGTTGGCTGGTGGACGGCTGGAACATGTGCAGCCAGGTAACCAGAGACGCCTCTGTGGATTGACTGTACGGGTCGACTAAGCAGAGGACTAAGACCCGCTTACGTCAGGAGGACGTAGACTCGAGACCTGAGCCACGCTTGGCACGGCGTGATGGTGAAATGTGGAAGGTTGAAAGACAGATTACTTAAATTTCAGAATCAGAATCACGAGGTTCGCCAAGTACAGTTCAGGAATTTGACTCAGTGGTATTGGCTTCTGCAGTAACACAGTACATATTGACACACATGGCGCCCTACAAAGCCAAAGAGCTGTAACTGTGTAAGCAACTGAGAAAAATGACTTCATCTAAAAAGTAATCCTACTATGAGGAAAACTCCATCTGTCTGTCTGTCTGCATCCATTTTGCTCCTCAATGGGTTGTCCAATCAATCTGAAACTGCACATGGGCATTGAGCATTGGCATAGGCAGCGACTGACGAAGCTGATTTTGCCATTTTCCCAAATTTACGCTGTTTATGCATATTTTTGAGTTGTGGCGTGCGCATCCCCGGGTATGGACTAGTGTTGTTAAAGCAGCAAACTGTGTATCATTTACCCACCAAGCGCCAAGTGCCAGTATAATTTGTCTGCCTCTACATTGGCCGATAACTTTTTGAGACAATAACTTTTGAATGCCTCAGTTGTACACATATATATACAGTCTTTGGTCTTTGCCTCTTTTCAAACTTTGTCCCTGCTGGCCACCGTACACTCTCTCTGACCATGAGCAAATCAAATCAACATAAACAATGGCTTTGCATTAAAGGCTGCCTGTTATGGTGCTCTACACAAAGCGGTAGCATCTAAACTTCTGTTTGTCTGCTGCCTGGATGGTTAACAAGCCTATTTAGATGGAACTTAACTTTTGTTTCCCACAGTACCTAATTATACACAGTAGAATACTGTTGAACACAGTATGAAAAGGAGTAGGGTAAAATTATTCTTGGTAGAACTTTTTTTTAGTTTACCAGTCCATGGCAGGTAAATCAAAAAGTTATTTCAGACACTTGCATTTATGTGCAATTACTTGCAATCCAATCCCTAGTCAAGACTTTGCCTTTAAAACACAGCAAAGTTCGTCTTTTCAGGGCAGCATGGTACAGGGATTTGTTGCGCATGCACTTTTAGATTTTTTTATACACATATATCACCAGCCTGTATCTATAGCCCCCCTCACAATTGACTTCTCTGTTAGTGCTCGCTATCTTTGAACATGAGCGCTCCGCTGTCACACCCTCAGACAAAAGGGCGAGCCGCCTTTTACAGTTGTCCAAACACTTGACTTTTATTGTTATATTGCCCATCATGCACCTGGTTTAGGGCCTCTGTCGGCTAAGAACGATGGAAGGGGCATCAAGTGAAGCACAAAGGGCTGTGAACCTGTGTGTCGGACTCTTATTTCTTTATCCAACACCGCTCTGTCATTATGATAATTATAGGAAAGGGATATTTGCTACATCTATTATATGGTTACTGTGGCTTTGAACCGTACACTCATTAGTATTGGTTGCTTGTAATGTTGGCAATCTAGGAATCTAGGCTTATTCTACTGTTGCAATCATTTGAACTTGCTCTGGATAAGAGTGTCCACTAAATGCCTTACATGTAAATGGAATGACCTGCTTTTTCTGTAAGGACAAGAAGAGCAAAGCTCCTTGATGCCAGTTCTCTTCATGGATGCAACTATAATATCAAACCTTATTTATGAAGCGGTCTTCAAAAAAAAAAAGGTTATGAAGTGCTTTGCATGCATTAAACAGTAGTTCAACATAAAAACAAGAAAAGCAGTATGAAGAAGTGAAAGACGGCATTTGAGAGAAAAAACTAAAAGCTGAAAGAATGAATTATATGACAAAGAAAAATAATGAAATACAAATGGAGACTCAGCAGATCAGCAATCTACAAACAGAAGAAGAGTGTCCTTGAATATGATGTAATTTATTTTTTTACTTTGAGTATAGGTACACACTGAAACAGCCTTCTGTCTCATGAGATTTGCCGCATTTGATAAAACTGCTTTGTTTCAGTGT
Organism: Centroberyx affinis; assembly: GCF_046629955.1. Taxonomy (NCBI): domain Eukaryota; kingdom Metazoa; phylum Chordata; class Actinopteri; order Beryciformes; family Berycidae; genus Centroberyx; species Centroberyx affinis. Next base: position 40,840 of record NW_027284750.1, on the reverse strand, counting down.
GTACCTGTACTCGAAGCATTTTGGTGTCATATTCAAGGACACTCGTCTTTGCTTAAGTGTGTTTTCAAACCGAAATTCACAGAAGATACTGACTTTGCTGGCCTGATCTACTTGGGCAAGTCATTGCAAAACCATGAGTCCTGATGGAGAACAGGGTCTGGAAACTCTGGACAAGAATGGAATATGAATTTGATTATTTCCAGGACTTGAAATGTGTAAAAAATTACTCAAAAATGTTGCTTCGGGGTGTTCAGTCCCAACACACACATTACTAAAACTGTTATATAGCTTTAGACCAGCTGTAATTTCAAATATTTTGGGGTTTATCAGCATAGATCATATCAAACATGGTCTAAAATCCTCAAATCCATTCATGAAAGTAAGTAGAGGTGTGGGAATGGTGTATGGAATTTTGAAAAACAGCAAATATTTAGGAACTCTGGGAGAAGGACAGCTTGTGACTTTGTTGATCAGTGATCCTGATGTTCCTACCCAAGGATTGTTTGTGAGATACAGGCTCACACTGCAGCTCAAACTGTCCCAATTCAGATTTTTTGCCTTGTTTGTGACACAGATCTGATGTTTTCTAATCAGTATGAGCAAAAAAAAGCTACCAGTCTACCAGATTGGATCTAGAACCATGCGGCCTACATGCGAATTGTACGCTCAAATCAAAACGTTGCCATGACAATAAGTAAATCTTATGTCCTTCACCTGAGACAGTTGTTATCATTTTGGCGCCATGGTAACTTAGCTGATTCAGCGTTAGCGCAGAGGACAACAAGACACAACAACAGAGAGAAAACAAAGCTGACTTTATTGGTTTTTCAGAGACGCCTCAATTCAGTCTCCAAACTCTAAGGCAGATACTGTGACCGAAATGTGTTTGAAACAAGCGGGAGAAGTGCGGATACAAAAAGGAATGTGACATCTTTTGTTGATGATCCTGTGAGCACGCGTCTTTTCAGCATCACTGTCAGTTCATACTGGTATCGGATATGGGTCACATCCTAGAATAAACAGTCATCTAAAAAAAATCAGATATGAGCAAAATTGAGCATGAAGCCCTGTCATAGTTTCATCTTACCTTCTTCAACCCCCCCCCCCCCCCCCCAGTCTTCCTCCGCCTCAGTTTTCCTCCTTGCTCCTTGCAGTGGAGGTTTGTTCTGGTTTTCATTAAATTTGCCAGGCAACTGCCAAAGATGTGCCAAACCCTCTGGAATGCAGGGATGGAACCCAATATATTCAGATCTCTGGTCTGATACATGATGCTGTTCCAGGTAGATCTCCCCCTGTTTGTCTGTGATTATGATGGATATGTGAATATAGATTTGTGGAACACCTATCTTGACTGATGTAATGTTTAAAGGGGGACATATGGACACAGACTGGAGCAATGTCTTTCTTTCTTGATTTATGTACTGTGTTTCGTCGGAGAAGAGAATTTCTGTTTTCTGTTTCTGCTGCTTACGGTGCCAAATGTTGACTTGACAGTTGAATTTCCCTCTGGGATGTCTAGATGTTCCCCTGTTTCTGATGAAAGCCTGGCTTGGTGATACATGGTTGTGACTGCTACTCATATACTACATGTAACTGGATATGTGAATATGGATGTGTGCAATACCTGACTTGACATGTAATTAATTAAGGGGGATATATGGACACAGATTTGTGCAATATCTTTCTTGATTTATGTGCTGTCTTTCTTTGGAGAAGATCATTTTTGTTTTCTGCTTCTGTTGCTTACGGTGCCAAATGTTGACATGACAGTTGAATTTCCCTCTGGGATAGATAAAGCACCTATGTACCGGCCTACTTTCTTACTTACCTGTGTGCAGATGCCATTGCTGTGCATGTGTTGGACACCGACAGGTAACTCCGTCCTCATTTGGCTCACACAGAAATTAAGTACTTTCTCCCTGTCTTGAATACGGTGAAACATGAGCAGATCTGGCAGCCATTCTGTGTAATTTGCTGAAAGTCAAGCAGCTGGATATTTAACCCAACGGTCATTATTTGGTGTACTAGTGGCGGATGCAGACTGTGAGAAGGTATGTCGCCCACGCCGTTCGTTTATCCTATGACGACAGAGAATGACTTTGACTCTTGAATTCTGCCAACTGTCACATCTTTAAGGTGATTGCTGTCTTTGGTGTCAGGATTGCCACAGATGAAGTGATTACCAAATCCAAGAACACCAAGTCGATACTTGTCCTTGTGGAAAACGTTCTTCCCCAGTTGTTTTGGAAAGAAAGAATTTCTCAAGAGCTGCAGTGAACGCATCCATAGAGTTTGAGACGGACTGTGTGTTTGACGTCGCGCAATCAGTTAAGACATACAGGTGTTCATTTTCCCAACTGTTTCAACCTGTTTCAATGGATGTGATGTGTTGTTCTCGCAATGAATCTTGGGGTTTCCCGTTCTATTCGTTGTCATCGGCCAAGTCGCCACCTGATGCATTCTCTATTGGCAAGTAAACTTCCAGTAAACGTCATCTGCATACTTTTGTTTGCAAAAGCTTCATGGAGGACACAAGAACGCATGTGAATACATATTTACAGACCCTCGGCCATATTTACCTGTAACACACAGCCATTTTTTACCTCCTAATGTAGGCCGTATGTCAGTCTAAATGACGGTAATAAAGTTTTATGGCTTAAAATAATAATCTGAATGTGGTACAATACTTTATTGATCCCAGTCGGGAAATTGTCCTCTTGCCCCCCTCCACAGGAGGTCAGAGGTCAGCTACAGAACAGCAACCCTGGAGCTGGTAGGGTTCACTGTCATGCTTAAAGACACTTCAGCAGAGGGAATGTTTGCCGTCATGGAGGCTTAAACCAGGATCCTCCGGTTGAAACCACAAGGCCACCTTGCTCCCCAAAGTCTTATGTGACTTGAGTCACATGTCACAGTCTTTCACAGAGGCTCTGGTGGATGTTTAGACCGGGGCTGATCAGGGTCAGCACACACACAGGAAGTCTTAATGCTTCAGTCAGCTTTAATTCAGACACTGGTGACTTTAACTAATATCCACAGGGGCTTATAGTGTGTCTAGGTCACCAATCCTCTACTCAGGACCAAGACTGGGTGTTAAAAAAATGATAGCTACCAGTGGGACAAACTGTGGTCAGAATGGAGGACTTCAGCAACCTAGAGTTGTATCTGAGGAATTGGCGACACTGTATAGTGAGCGGTCAGTCCCCTTGGCTTTGGTGAATGTGTGTGGTCCAGTGTTATCAAATGTAATTTAGAAGAAGACAGTACTGTCCCTCTGAGGTCAGCCGCATTTCGGCATCCAGACTCCACATTGGCGCCAGGACTTTCTGTGCTTGTTTGCTGTTGTGGCTGTCAGTCCTCCCAGACCAACTGGGTACTTTTGTGGGGTGCAGCTAACTCCTAGCCTTGCTAACAATCTCTGTTGATGCCTTCTAGCATGGCAGAAAACTGACTTTTTCATCTACCAGCGAACACCAAAATTCACCAGACACTGTTTAACCAGCCAGCTAGATTTTTAAGATGGGATAGGACCCCTAGATGATGGTTAGTTACCTACCAAAGTAGCTGTTAGAGGAGACTACACAGCAGATTTCTAGTATTAATAAGTGTTGATTTTTCGGTGACAATTATTTGGACTTGACAGGTGTTGATTGGAGTGTTGTTTGTCCACTCATAGAGCTGATATGGCTCTGGGGACAGCTGTTCAAAACTGTCTAAAAGTGTTAAATTAACCGTGATGGGTGTGGACTCGCATAAACACTGGAACTGTGTTGATCTTTACACTCTCAGAGTTAAATTTGCAGCCCAGATTGACCAGAATTTGGCTGGTGGTAATTTCATGCCTTCCCTGTTAGCATTAAAAGTTATTAATTCTCACCATAATTCAGGCTGTTTACAGCAGAGACTGCCAAATGGTGTAAAAGTCGACCTAGCTAACACGATGACAGGCTGACAAAAATACAATTTTGATGTTTAGGTTTGGATCGCTTGCAGTGGTTTGGATGGGGAATCTATGAGTTGGGACGTTGGGTGTTTTTCCCACTTGTGTGTGACTATAGTGACTTGGTGCACTGTGACTTGGTGTACTGTACCTGCTCAGGATTCAGCTGTCCTTTCCCTGACTCCAAGCTTATTCATCAACATTAGTGCTAGAGTTGTCTTACACTGGCTGGTGATGGCGTCTTCCTGATGTGGCTCTATAGGGCCAGCTGTTCACCGGGATTAGCTGTCTCTCTGTTTGTCATGTATGTGCACACACACACACACACACACACACACACACACACACACACACACACACACCAGTGTTAATCTCGTCATAGACTTAATGACTAAAATGTTGACAAAGGCTTTTGTAAATATTCCGTCCCGTGGTGATATTTGAAATCATTTTATTTCATTCCAGTATTGACGAAAATATGACAAAATGAAAACACACCGAAGCAGATGTTTTTCCACCATCACAATAATGAAAAAGTCAGTGTTTTTACTAAAGAGAAGGACATAAAAATAGGAATAGGAAAATAGGAAAATGTTTAAATGTTGCAAATGTAATTTCCACTAAAATAATGGTGCATTTTGTTTCTGTTCTAAGGTTGAACTGTATTTTCATCAACTATAATGTAATTATTTTAGCAGACTAAAATTGGACTAAATTTAAATCTATTTTCGGTAAAAGACTATGACTAACTTTAAAAAATGCTGTGAAAATTAACACACACACGCACAGGTTCTCACACTCGTGTTCATCTCTCTCTTCCTCTCTTTCTCTCTCTCTGTTGTTTTCTCCCTCTCCGGGTTGCCACACAGCTGCCCTGTGTGTTCCTGCGGCCTGACCTTTCCAGCCATGGCAGCTGACACACACTCCACTCTCACATACCAAGCCACATCCTCTCTGGAAGCCCCCACACAACCCCCTACACACACACACACACACACACACACACACACCTCCTCTCACAGGTCAACCAGCAGCAATTCCCATTTCCACTGCCAGGTTCCAAAAGCTGCACTTCCCCTCTACACCCTGGACACACACACATTCACACACACACACACACACACACACACACACACACACACACACACACACACACACACTATACCCTATACCAAATGTAAAGTTTCAAAAACCAACACACAGCATTTTGTGCATTCAAACCATATAGAGACGATAAAATAATGGATTTACACCATACAATAGAACATAATCAATATCTCACACACACACACACACACACACACACACACACACACACACACACACATACACACCTCACCTCTGCTCACAGGTCAACCAGCAGCACTTCCCATTTCCACTGCCAGGAAGGTGATTCAGCTCTTAAACCTGTGTGAGAGAGTAGGAGAGGTGCGGCGTCTCGACCTTCTTTTTAAACTCAACCTGTTGTGTTTATTCATTTCGAGGTTTTGTCACAGATTTACTTAAAACAGAGCCGCTCTGAATACCAAAGGCGCATCTGGGATCTGTTAGAACGAGGGGAAAACATCCTATGTGTGTTTTCTCAGTGTTGGCGTGTGTGTGTGTGTGTGTGTGATTGTGTGTGTGTGAGTGTGGGTTGGGATAGGGATTGAGGCATCAGCTTTGGACTTGATTCCTAGAGACAGAGAGGAAGAGATAGAGGGATGGAGAGAAATGGGCTGTGAAGAGAAACAGAGAGGGAGGAAGATAGAGAGAAGTCTGGCTTTGTAGAGAGAGAGAAAAAGAGAGGGAAAGATAGGGAGGGAGGTGGAGAGAGAGGTCTGGTTGGGTAGAGAGACAGAGAGAGCGAGAGAGAGAGATGGAGATAAAGAAATCTGACTGTAGAGAGAGGGGTAGATAAGTAGAGAGAGAGGTTTCTGGCAGTGTTGAGAAACCGAAAGCGAGAGAGATGGAGATACAGAAATCTCTAACTGTCGAGAGAGAGAGGTTTCTGGCAGAGTGTTAGGACACAGAGAGAGAGAGAGATAGGAAGATGGAGATAGAAAGAGAGGTAGAGAGAGAGACAGAGAGAGAGAGAGAGAGAGACTAGCTGCATATCCTCCTGGCTCTGCTTGCCATGAGTCCCTGCTGTAAGCCGAGGAGCAGCCGAAGAGGGAATAATGGTTCCCCTGTTCGCTGTGCAAGACTTAAGACTGGATGCAGAGCGAGTGGGAGGGAGGGGGGGGGCAGCGTGGGTGGAGGAGGAGGAGGGGGTGGGGGTGGGGGGGGGGTCGTGAGTTAGGAGTTGGGGGGGGGGGGTTTGCAGGAAGCAGGGGAAGCCTATGGGAACACCAATATCCTGTTGGAATTAAATTGCCAGCCCTGGCTTTGATCCCTTTGAGAAGGGATTTTATTCTGGGCCAGCTTTCACTTGCCCTCTCTCTCCTTCGCCCACCCAGACCACCCTCCTACCCTCCGCCTCCCCCTATCTCCCCCCCCCCCACAACTGCCCTCTCTTTTCATGCTCAACAGCTGGGCGAGTGACAGTGCAGTTGTTCACGAGGCTACGGGAAAGGCGCCGTCAAAAGAATAGGCTCTCCAGCGTGGTTGTGGTTGGGGTTTGGCAGGGCAAGAAGCCCCATAGATGCCCTGCTATCTCACCACCATCCACCATCCACCACTGTCTCTCTGGGCCTCGGGGCTGTAGGGCAGTGATTCTCAACGTGGGGTCCGGGGACCACCAGGGGTCCTTGAGCGGGTTCCAGGGGGTCCCCGGCAAATTGATGAATTGTTAAACTTCAGCAATATTTCATTTACAAGAAGTTAGAGGATGTAGAATAATGACAATTTTGATCATAGTTTCACTGTTATGTCTCTACAATAGAGATACTTATGGGATTCTGGACAAAATCATATCTAACAATAAAAAAATATTCTCAGGTTTGGGTCCAAGAGACAAAATCTCATCAAATGGGGGTCCGTGGCTCTAATGTGGACTAAATCAGGGGTCCTTGATATGAAAAAGGTTGAGAATCACTGCTGTAGGGGACAAGAGTTATACTCTTATCCCGTCTCCTGTACTCACTCTAGTTGCTCTCAAAAAGAAATCCCTTCTACCTCTCTCTCCTCCTGCTCTTTTTTATTTCTTTCCCACCACTTCTCTCTTACTCAGTCCCTCTGTGGTCACAGGAATATGGCCCTGACACTTGCCCTCCTTACTCTTAGCTGAGTCGTAGCTACTCCTGTTTTCTCTTTCCTTTCTGCCTTTCCTTTCTGTAACATTAATTGCCTTGGCCGCTGTGGCTTTGACCCTTGAAATCCTGAATGACTGGTTGCTTGTAATGTCGGCGATCTAGGAATTTAAGCTTAGTCTACTGTTGCACTCATTGAAAATTGCTCTGGATAAGCATGTCAGCTAAATCCCCGAAATGTTAAAAGTGAAAGCGCTTTTAGGTGTTTTTTAGGGATTCTCCAGACGGCAACCATGGGGAACTCATGAACACTGATGCAACTTCCAGGAACTGCCATCATATGGGGGTTCTTCAAGGAACCCTTTAGGGATATATTTTTCTTCCTGTAGGGAAACCCAACATGGTTCCCTGAGGTGTTTATAAAGGGTTCATGAACCGTGGCGTTACTTTCACCAACTTCTAACATAAGGGGCGTCTTCAAGGAATCTGTTTTTTCTCATGAGGTGTTGTTGAACCATCTCAGTAATGAAACAGACCGCTTGTCAATAAACAAGCCAGCTGGTATTTTGTGCTTCCAATTTTCTGCCTCAAGCCAACAGACTTCCATTCGTCCTGTCTGTGTGTGGTCCTCCATGTTTGAACCTGGGAGAACCAAAGAGTAGCCAATCGTCTGTCTGTGTGTCTGTGTGTCTGTCTGTCTGTCTGTCTGTCTGTCAGAATAGAAAGCTAAGCACAGTACTTGAACTCAAAACATTCAGATCACCAGAAAGGGGAAATGAAGCCAGCATGGTAAGCATGAAGTACTATGTAAACACTCTCACTTCCTCTTCTAGATTCACTTCTCCGTCTCCCGGGGCGCTGTGTGAAACCCCCCGGTCTTCGCTGTCCTAAACGTCAGCACAGAGACACCAGTCCCGGGTCAACTAGAATTCACAAACACTCTCTTAGTGTTCGATTCACTCCTGATATAGCTGTGGTACTCTTTAGCACACATAAAACAGTTCAATGGATGATGAAGTCTAACTCTTTAGGGGTCTCCAGAACTTCCATGATCCTCTAAGATATTGAAGTTCTCCAAGGAACCCTTTAGGGATATTTTCTTTGCGAGGAACCCTAAGGTGCACACAGAACCAGAATCCCTGCAATCCCAGTTGTGTCTAGATATACCCACCTTCTTATAATTGTACCAAAAATTATGCAAAATCATAGAAATGGTGGCAATATTGATGATTTAGTAGCATGTAAAGAGTACATGTGAGCGTAATGGAAGTGCTTCACACACACACACACGCACACACACACACACACACACAGATGGCGACCAGAATGCCAAAGTGCCTGCGACCCAATAGTTCCTCACTGTAGGCAGTGTGTGTTTTGTTATGATGAGTCGTCGACCCTCTCCTCCATCTGCCTCCAGAGGTGCTTGGTAGAAACGGTTGTCAGGAAGTGTGGCCTCTCACAGGGATTATGGGTAATCGCAGGAGATTTGTATACATGTCTTTTGGGTCTTGCTTCCGGACTCGACATATATTGTGTGTTGTGTGTGTGTATGCCGGGAGGGTTTGACATAGGTTGACTTATGTTCATGTGCCTCTATCCCCTTTTATCACAACACATCTTCAGCTCCCTTCCTCAAAATGTTTCTGTCAGTTTCACTACTAGCAAAGATTCGTCACTTTCAACGCAGCTTTGTGTTTAGGTTGGGACAATACACATAGCATTTTCATCGCAACATATGCTAATCACACAACACATATTGACAACAATATATGTCATATTAAAAATGAACAGAAATGAGCATTCTCTCATGCCAAAAACAAAGGTTTTCAGGTTAATCGACTTAGTTTGACATGTAACGCTCTCCCACTTTTTGCGGCAATTTTAATCTCCGCGCTCAAAAGGTTGTTTATGAGGAAATGAGATTAGAAAAGTCTCCCAGTTTTTAAATCTTTCTTGCGTTCCAGTGATAGGAGTTGTGTGACTCACACAGGAGTGGAAAGTAAATGCCGCGCTCTGCGTTTGTCTTCTGAATTGAGTTTTCATGTGAGCCGTAATGCAACACAGCTGTTAGATGTATCTCTTTTCAGCAGAGGCGGTTACATGCAGCACAGCACACACAGGGGCGTAGGGCATCCAAAACATTTGACAGAGCAGATATTAACAGAGTTACTGCCAGGTTGACATTTTGAAATACAGCTATCTCTGCTGGTGCTAGCTTTTTTTGAGGAGGGAACAAAAACCATTAAGAAGGTGAGTGTGGAGTAGATTGATGAGGTATGATCTATTATACAGTTAGAATGACTTAATGTGACAAATGAAAAGCAACAAAAAACTTGGTATCAAATGTCTGAGAAGCAGAGGTGTGACCAAGTCAACTTTGCTCGAGTCCCAAGTCAGTCTCAAGTCTCGAGGCACAAGTCTCAAGTCAAGTCTCAAGTCTAAATGTCCAAGGCAAGTCCATGTCATTAATGTCAAGTCTCAAGTCTAAATGTAGAACAGCAAGTCAAGTCAGAACAAATCAAACAGTCTACCAACAGTTGATTGATAGTAATTTGAGCAGGCGTACTTAAAAATCATCTTATAGTTAGTTGACAGAGCTGTGACCAAGTCAACTCTGCTCGAGTCCCAAGTCAGTCTCAAGTCTCGAGGCACAAGTCTCAAGTCAAGTCCCAAGTCTAAATGTCCAAGTCAAGTCCATGTCATTAATGTCAAGTCTCAAGTCTAAATGTAGAACAGCAAGTCAAGTCAGAACAAATCAAGTCCAGTATCAATTTAATATCTTAAAGAAAACTAAATATCTAGGACTTTTCAATGCAATATGGTTTTAATAGGATATAAACTTGGTAAGAGCATCATGAGTTTGATTTCTATAATCAGTTTCAGTACAATTCAGTTTCCATACAAATTCAGAAAACAGAATTTAAATTCAGTCGTCTGCTAGAACAAATCTCATCACTTTCAATCTAAGTCATTTACACAAACACAAGATCTCAAGTCAAGACTGAAGAAACCTTTTCCCAAGTCAAGTCAAGTCTCAAGTCTTCAGCTGAGAAGACATATGTCCCCTCAGTTTGAATTAGCATGAGGCTAATGATACAACATATCTGTACTGCCATAGTTAGATTAAAACAGATGTTAACTTATTGGAGTGGGGGGCATGTAAACTAAAGGAATTGAAATCTCAAAGTGAAGGATGGCGACAGAGAGATTAGTGGGAATGTGGATAAAAGAGAGAAGAGACGACTAAGAAAGAGAGGAAGGAAGGACGAGTGCAGGCGAGAAGGGAGGAGGGCAGCGAAGAGTTAAGTCTGTTTCCTGGAGGAGAATAAATTAAAAGCGGCTCGTAATCACATTGCAGGAATGCAGTCAGTGTACACTGTTAAACACTCCCTAAGCCCTGGCTCCACTTCACTCTCTCAGCACTGCACACAAAGCCCTCTTTGTTCTGGCTGCTCTTGTAAAGAAATACCCCCCTCTCCTCCTCCTCCTCCTCCTCCTCTCCTCTTTCCCCTCCCTCTCTCTCTCTCTTTTTCTCTCTCCTTTCCTCCTCTCTCAATCCTGCCCTCGTCGTTTGACTTCCATTCTCGTATCCCCCCTCACCACTCTCCTGTATCTGCGCCTGCCGTCCCCTCCGTCGCCCCTCCATTTTCCTCGCATTTCTAAAGATCATATGTCCGAGGCCTTCTTTTCATTTCCTGGAGGCGTCGGAAAAATGTCTGAGGCTGCCTTGCGTACCGAGAACGAGTTTTATCTGGGTAGAATAAGCAAATAACGGTGACAGGAAATGAGACGAAAGCGTAAAATCTTCTCCGACCCCCCTGGCGGCGCAAAGAATCTGCTGGACTTTCTGGTCTCTGAGTGTCACTTGCAGTTCAGTCTGAGGGACATTTACGTTTTAGGAATCTAGAGAAACTTACAGTAAGCACAACAGTAGAGGAAGCTTAAAATCTTAGATCGCCAACATAAGCAGTCGAAGGGTCAAAGCCACAGCAGCAGATATTGCTATTTCTAGAAAGATAATTTAAGATAGAGAAATGCAAGGGAAAGACAAAAGAGCCAGTCTGAAAGGAGAGACTACAGGATCATCAACTACAAGGACAAAACTTTGTCAAAGTATGGAAAGAAAGGGAATATGTACCACTTCACTGCAAAAAAAACAAACATCCATCTTAACAAGTCATTTAGTCTCATATTCAGCCTTCGAATCTGTTTATTTTTCTTAAAACAAGGGAACAATGCTGCCATTGAGGTGAGGTAACAAGTCAGAATAAGGCAGATCACTGCACTACTATCAAGAAAATGTCCCTTGGTTCTACAAAACTCTTGAAACAAGTTGATTTGTATTGGAAACAAGGGAATTATCTAATCCCATTGGCAGATTTGTTCACTTATTTTATGAAAATTATGGTTTTAGGGCTCAATAATAGACTAAATGACTTGTTAATATGTAGATTTTTGCAGTGTAGATGATAGTAGCAGAGAGGACTATCTAGTCATAATGTGTGTGGGGCTTGAAGACTGAAACCAAGCGTTTCCTGAGACAAATCCCTTTACAGCATAGTTTACTGTAGCCTGTGCATAATGTGTGTGTGTGTGTGTGGCTGCTTACGTCTGCTTACAGTTGGAAGGTTTTATAGCCGGGCTGTGTGACCTCTCACATGCTGCTCATTGACTGTTACTGTGGTGTGAGAGTTCACTAGTGTGCAGGAGTGTTTTTCCTCCATCGCACACCGCTAGCGACTTCTCTCCCCCTGTCTCGGTCCAGCTGCTGCTCAGTATTCCCACCACACATCCACTTACAATAGTGTGTGTGTGTGTGTGTGTGTCTGTGTGTGTGTGTGTGTGTGTGTGCGCATGACGTGAAATGGAAGAGAAACCGAGGTCTGCGTCCATGATAAACACAGAAAGTTGTAAAAGTAAAATACGCCGGTCACCGAAATGAGCGCACCTCCTTCCCGAGTGTTAAGCCGTAAGCAAGTCTTGGCATTTTGTCAGTGTTTTTCTGTGTCTAGGCACACACACACACACACACACACACACACACACACACACACACACACACACACACACATCTGTGAGGAGTATATAATACCTGAGTGACAGCGGGTGTGTGAAAGCACATGTGGAGGTGAAACCCTGATCCCTTTTTTTCAGTACAGGCCTCCGTGACTCACCCTATCCCAGCTGCAGCCCCCCCTCCCTCCACCTCCACCTCCCCCTCTCCACCTCCCCCTCTCCACCTCCCCCCTCTCTCCACCTCCTCCTCCACACCCCCCCCCCCCCCCCCACCTCCACCATCTCTCTACGAGCCCCGGCACGTACTGCTCATGTACTGACTGCCAAGGGCATCACATGCATGTACACACTAATAACCGAAGCAGTTAAAGAAAAATAAATGTGCCACCTACTCCGCGAAAACATGACTCACAACTGGACCCGGGCCAGGAGCCAGTTGAAAACCCGGTTTATGGAGAACGGTGTTAAAATCCATCGTCTCTGCCCGCCTGGTCACGGCAGAGGTTATGTTAGGCAATGTGCTGCGGTTGCAAAAAAAACACGTACAGTAACTGCAGTTTTGGTGTGTTTTTTTTGTTCATATTTGAATTGAAAGCTGTGGCCCACATGGTCTTTTATTCATTGACTCCCTGACTTGTCAAAACCCCACTGTAGAATTTCAAAAATGTGAGAATGTCGGTGAGTAAATATGCATTCTTCTACTTATTTCTGTAATAATGTACTTTCTGAGAGAGCAAATTTGCATTCCGAGGAAAACTATGATTCAGGTTGTTTGTCTCAGCTGCTTGGGTTCAACAATCATCATACAAGAAAAGAAACCAACAAGAACTCGCACACTGATTTTAAAACAACAGAACAAATCCAAGAGAGATCAACTGATGCAAAAAAGTACTGACATTTATTTATATGAGGTGCAAAAGTGACAAAAAAAGTGTACAGTTTGTTTGACAGAAGCATCACACTCTGGGTCCACTCCTCTCTCATGGCCTCGGAGGCGGAGTGATGACGGAGGCTCTGAATGTGTGTCAGTTTAAAAGCGAGCGTCTTCGCCAAACTCACTAATCACCGGACTGTCAAACAAAACCATATTGGTGATCTCCTCAACGCCCCGGTTATATAAGGAATTACACAACATGGCGTTTTGTCCTCTCCATATTTAGGCAGAGTGTTTGGGGCGGAGGAAATGAAGCGTCCGTGAATCAGCGCAGTATCATTTTGACTCAATCAGCTGGGGGCTGCAATTTAGATCAGATGAGCCCGGTTACGCCGAGCCGCCGTCCGCTACCCGGCACGCAACGATAACATCTGCTCATCTGCCACGAGTCCACATGCTCATGTCAAAACTCGGCTCATGTTCGCCTACAAGCAGGGAACTTTACGTTTATATTTTAGCCATTTAGCTGACACTCTTTTCCAGGGCAACTCACAGTGAATACACCAGTAGAATTAGCTTCAATTCCTATCTAATAGTAAGGAGGAGGCACAAGGGTTAGAGCCATAATGCTGTTTCCCTAGAATGATCAGGTAAGAGAGAAGTGCTAGGAAAAGAAGTAAAACCTCAGAAGAGAGGTAGAAGGGCTATTTTTTTTACTTAAAGGAATAGTTCACCCAAAAATGAAAAATTCTGTCATCATCTCCTCCCCCTCATGCCAGTTGAAACACAGGTGAAGTTTGTCCATATAACACACAGGGAGGCTGCCAGCACAACTCCATAGCAGCCTTCTCCAAAACAACTGAAGTCAGTGGGGACCAGTTCTTCAGAGTTCCTAAAAGACCTACAGTATATTTATACCATCATTTAGCGCAATTCTTAACTACTGCTGATTGATTTGCAACAAATAATGGTGTATAGGTCTTTCTATTCACAGTGTGATTGTTTGGCTGTTTTTGTTTTGGAGCTCTAAAGAACAGGTCCCCATTGACTTCAGTTGTTTTGGAGAAGGCTGCTACCAAGTTGTGCTGGCAACCTCCCTGTGTGTTATATGGACTAACAAATTTCACCTGTGTTTCATTTGGCATGAGGGTGAGTAGATGACAGAATTTTCTTGGGTGAACTATTCCTTTAAAGAAAAGATATACGTATTTGAGTGAGGAGAGGAGGAACATATGGGAAACATGAATGTGATTCAGTGGGGGAGGTGAGGTGCTTCTTTAGCATCGAGCATGCAGGGAGTTACAAGTGTCAGAGTGAACTTGACCAACTGAGGGGGTGAAAAGGTGAATAGTTGCATGTCTTAACGTTACATTTCATGGGTTTATCAGTAGCACTCTCTTATCTTCAGTCTTTTTTGTGGTTCACTTGTAATGACAGACAGTGGGAGTAGAGAGTCGAGGGTTCCTCCATGCCCAGTGCTGTCCGAATCCTCCTGTTAGAGGCGTGGAGATAAACATGAAACAAAAGGTTGACTCAGTGTTTCCAGCAGGGCAAGGAAGTGAACGGGGTGAAGGAAGGGAGGGAGGGCGGGTGGGTATGGGGATGAGGTTGGGGCAGAACCACAGTACAGAGGAGAGAGACTCTTAGATGCGAGCGTACACACTCTCACACACACACACACACACATGCTGACACACACTGACTCATTATTAGCAATCAAGAAGCAGAATCTGGAAGCCTTTAGCCAGCCGGGGCCGCGCAGCCAGCCGGGGCCAAGCTCCCATGACCGAACTGCTGAGAGGCTGAACTGCGTGCGGAGCGGTAATGGGGCTCCTCTGTAATTTGGCAGTTTGATTTGATTATTGGTGAGGTTTGTGTTGGGCCGGGGCCTGTGAGAGAAGGGGGCTAATTAGGACGATTATGTAAGACTTCAAACAGGGTCTGAGTGCAGTAGTGGGTGTTGCATTTGTAAGGCGCTCTCACCCTGTCGCCTTCGCCCGACTCCCCTACTCTCTCACTCCCAAACTATTCCCATAAAGCCTTTAGGAAGTCCCTTTAGGACCACAGCTATTCCCTTTAGCTTTAGCTTATTTACACATACAAATGATAAAAAGGCTGAAGAAGAGCAGAAAAAAGGGAGAGAAGAAATAGAAACTGTGTGGGTGAGATGTCACTAAGGTTCATACTGTGTATCTGCGACATCTTGGGTATCAGTCGGGCCTGGGAGCTTCCTCGCATGTCACCCCCCTTTCTTCCAATCTTTCCTGTCCCTCTCTACTGGAAACTATCACATAAAGGGCAAAATGCCAAAAAAAACAAGGGTCTTCTTAGGACCCCGCTGCCCCCTTGGGTCCATAACGACATCCTTTCCAAAGGGAAGCCCAGACATTGAATCTGAATGATGTACAAAGAAATAAATTCCTAACGACACAAGAATGAAGTGCTCTTAAAAAAAAAATGAACTGCTAATCTGCGAGATTCTCATTTCTTAATCTTGGTGACATCTTTGTCCCTCAGCCTCATCGCTGTGGTGTTTCTGCACTGCACGTCCCACAGATCACCTGTCAATCAAACAGTGTGGGCGGAGCTTGGATTTTCTGTTGATGCAGTTTGAGTTTCTCTTTTCTCTGTCTGTTCAGCCATGGCGGCTATCGCTGCTCATGCTAACTACCCAGTTCTTCTTCTTCTGTTTATTCCAAACAAACCGGAAACGCATCACTTGCTGTGCGTCAGAGGATTTTTCGCGGTATAAAGCCCTACCAGACACCAGGTGTTTGGAACAGCAAATGTAAAACTTTGTGTTATATCAGTCGGCGGGGCAGAGGTTCGATTCCCGCAATGACAAACGTGTCTCAGCTCAGAGGGAAGTGCGAAGAAACAAATTCCCAATTACACTGGAATGAAGTTCTGTAAAAAAAAAAAAAAAAAAAAAAGGGCTGTCGGTTTGGCTCGAGTCCAGCAGGAGGGCCCCCGGTGTTACTTAATACAGTGGCAGGTTTCACCAAGGTGCTCATTTCGAGACGGCCTTTATCTTCTTCCCGCCCTCCGTCCCCGCTGTCTCCGTCTGAGGGTCAGAAATCAAAGGCGGGGAGGCCGGGGGGCTCGATACGAGACCCGGGCTCCTGTTTCCCCGTCCAGGATCACTGACATGGACTTTGCCCTATCACTCATCTCTCACCCCTCCCTCACACACATACAGCTGCAGACACGCATAGGAAGATACACATACATACATACATACATCCATACACACACACACACACACAGTCTCAAGCACTGTGAATGCCTTTCTCTTTACTCCTAATACCCCCTTGCTTCCTCTCAGTGCCTTGTCAAGGAAGAGAGAGGATCCGGTGCTGGTATCCTTTGCGGTGCCTCAATTGAGGGGCGGAAAATCATTTGGGCTCGCTTGGCTGCTTCTTATGAAACTGAGGAAGTTACTGTGTTGTCCGTTATGAGCAAATCCCCCCGTAACTATTATTTTGACTCATCCATGGGCAGAGGTGGGATGTAACAAAGTAAAAATACTTCATTACTGTACTTAAGTAGGATTTTCAAGCATCTGTATTTTACTCAAGTTTTTCTTTCACTGAAGACTTTTTACTTTTACTCACTACATTTCAAAAGAAAAATCTGTACTTTCTACTCACTACATTTTCAAAACAGACTCGTTACTGTCAGGAAATCATCAGCTGATTTTCAATTTTTTTTTTAAATTCAGACAGCTTCCATCCCGGAAGCAGCTGATCAAGAGCCAGATGTGATTGGCTGCTTGTTCAGCAAAGTGACACCAAAAAGGAAGGAAAGGGACAGAGAGAGAGAAGCAACACGAAGAAGAGAGAAGCAACAAGAGATAGAGAATTAACGTTAGTGAATTCAGCTGCTAGAATCAATGTTTTTGATTTGAGCTGCAGAATCTTTCTCATCTGTGATTCAGGGGAATCAGGCGCTCAACAGAGAACCAGTTTAGAACATTAGAAATTAATTTTGGAGAACGACTTTTACTTTTATACTTTAAGTAAATTTAAGAACATGTACTTTTATACTTTGACTTGAGTAAAGGATTTGAAACTGTACTTCAACTTCTACCAGAGTATATTTTTAGATGAGTATTTGCACTTTTACTTGAGTGAGGAATTTGTGTACTTCTACCACCTCTGATCCCGGGCTAGTTGGTACAGTACAGTACGAGCACAACTGTGTAAAAACCCACATCGAGCTCGTTTGATTTGGGAGCCGTGGCGGTATGTTTCTGGCTGTGCGGCTATTATAATAACTGGCTCTGAGAGGTAGGCAGAGAGGCAATGAAATGGAACATTAATTTCACATGCAGGTTTAGCACGCTGCTGGAGAATAGGCCGCTTCCTGTACACAAAGTCCTTCCCGCTGTTTGGGTTCGGCGTGACTCTTTGTTTTGAGACGGAGGGGTGAAACATGGAGGGTTGAAACATGCGGGACTGTTAGCGGCATGTGAGGAGCGCCAGGCTGGGATTGTCTGTTTATTGTTTGCTTGTTTTAGACTGGGTGTGTATTTGCAGACCAGAGGGCTCGGGGGGGGTGAGGCTCAGAGGCGGAGGGAGGGGGGGGGGGGGGGGGCGTACTGTAAGACGGAGTATTCTAGGTCAGGGGTCAGGGGTCGGGTACTTGCGGCTTAAGTCAGGGGCTTGTGGCGATGATGTCATGGAAACCGCTGTTGTGGACGGAGTAAATAAGCGTCTCCGGAAGCCTGAGACTTCAGACTCAGGCTTCCCTTATCACCGGCCTTTTCCTCAGTCCTTCCTCCGTTCCCCTTAGGGACTAACCAAATTAACATTTCGTCCAACATTAGAACTGAGTAAAGCGAGTAAAGCGGCAGGGAAGTGTTTTCAGGAAATTATCTCTTCTTGGTGTTCATACACACTACCAGTCAAAAGTTTAGACACACCTTGATTGAATGTTCTATGTTTTTCATTCTCTTAAAGCCATTTTGATCTAAAGGCTTCTGCTTAAATGCTTGAAATTAGTTTCTTAGACAAATATAAACAGTGAAGTTGATCCTATGTATGAATTTCTTTCCAAGGGCCTTTGCCTTTCCATCAAGGTAAAGGGCGACTACTTTAAAGAATCTAAAATATAAGATAGTTTTGATTTGTTTAACACTTTTTTGGTCACTGCATGATTCCATTTGTGTTATTTCATAGTTTTGATGTCTTTGCACTGTCTCGTAGCACCTTTGTCCTGTTGGACCAGAACTTAGCTCTATAGCACTTACTCTCGTTGTTCTCTCCTGTCTAGAAACTTGCTTGTGTTGTATGCAAATCTCATGTGTAAGTTGCTTTGGATAAAAGCGTCTGCCAAATGTGAAATTGTAATTGTAATTGTCTTTACTGTTAGTCTAAAATGTGGAAAATAGTAAAAATAAAGACAAATGTGGTGTGTCCAAACTTTTGACTGGTAGTGTACATTTACTTAACAATGGGGCAGTTGGGAAAAGTTGACCCCAGATTAAGTACTAGAAAAAAATCCCAGGGGAAGTGTCAAATCTCACCAGGGCGGGAAAGTTACTTTTTTGTCCACCAGCCACAGTGGCTGGGACAGTACATCCCATAATTTAACAGCCACTGTCACTCTTATCCACCAAATAGATATTTAGAATAGAAGAGGACCTCCAAATGATGCTTGGTTATCTGCCAAAATGGGCCTTGCAGTTTAGCAACATCAGCAGGGTGTGATTTCCGTGGAATAGGTATTTTCTTATTATAATGAGGTGAAATTTTGTAATGGAACTTTTGCTGTAGAGAGGCCAGTGAATACTAAGGTATAAACTGCTGCTTAATTGGCTCTTTAAAGGGGCAAAATTACCCTAGTTCTGTTTTTTTGTTTTTTTGCTCCACAGCACTAAAGCTCCCAGTCAGCATAAAACCTTGATTAAACCTTAAACCTTAACCCTGTATGAAGATGAACTGTGATTCAGCTGTCTGGGGACGTCATGGTAACAGGTGGCGACCGAGGCTCGGCCCTGGGACTCTAAAATCTTCTGGGATGTTTATTGTCCTTCTTCCTTTTCAGATAGACTTCACCCAAAACGCTTTTGTTCTGAAGACAATCGACTGTGATTTTTGCCCAGTTATGAAGAGAGATGATCTTCCAGATTAAGTTTTATTGTTATCAGAACTCAGATGTGGGCCGTGTGAATCAGGCCCCAGTGTTTGAGCGCGACACGGCTTCGTTGAGTCATGTTGGGTTTTTGCAGCCATCTCCACTTCTTAGTCTTTGTGCAGGACTTATTTATAATTACATGTAACCATATTTAGGTTTTTTTTACCACGTTCCAACTCATCAGAGAATCCCACAAACGCTGTGATGAAAGCAGAACATGCCTTACTCTTAGTGCTGATGGTACAAAATGTATAAACATGTTTTGGTTGGTGCTCACAAAGAATTTAATTCCAAAATAAGGCGTCCACCATTTAACAAAAAGTTACAGTTTTACAAAATCATTGCCGGCGCTGCCTTTGCTTGTAGAAATGTTACATTTCAAAGGATGCAATCATCTGTACTTTGCAAAATTTGAGCAATGAACGTCAGCTTGTTTTAATATGAAACCGTTCACATGTCTCTTCATGTTTTCCATGAAGTCTTTCCATTTTCAGATTGAGGCTGGAAGTGATCTACAGCCGGTCTGTGTTTTTAAACCCATTCTCTCCGCCTTCTCTTCCCTTTGAGGACTGGATATGGATTACAGCAAAACAAATAGATGTTATAAAAATACCTCTGATGACGTCAGTAGGTATGGAAGTAATCCGTCCCCTATTTTCCTTCGGCTGGTTTTGTTTTACAAAGTCTGTTTTGGACCAACATTTTTGTAAATGTTTACCTCAAACAAGAGCCCACATTGGTCCGTACCCATATGGCGATCTATGGAAACAAACCAGCGGCAGGCTGTTTCCTGCAGGCCTGCGGACACGGAGTATCGGCTCTGTATGATGGCGGCGGCGAGCGGGGGGGGGGGTTGTTGTCGTTTACAGTTACAGTTTAAGCATTTAGCTGACGCTTTTATCCAGAGTGGCTTACAGTGTGGGATCAGGTTGGGGTTTGGTGTCTTCAACAGGACTCATGGATGCAGTTTGTTGTAGGGAACAAATCACCCAGTTCTGACACAGTTTCTCTAACAGTTAAGAGGTCTAATAAAGGTTTCTTTGGCTGTACAGTTGTAGAAACTTCACAGGCTTCATTTTACATTCCCCTTTTAAGATTTTAGCTGACGTGTTTGTTCAGAGTGATTTGCAATAAGTGAGGGGCGGGGGTTCAGTTGACAGGACACCATTATCTCCTCGTTATGATATAAACCACTAAACCAAAAACTGCTGCCCAAAAACACAGAATAGAAAGACAGAATATCCCCAGTCAGTTTTGATGTTCTCGGATGAGTGGTGAAACGTCTTCACCTCGTTGGTTTATTTATTTTAACAGGGACAGTGCACATCGTGCACATCGTCTTTTTAAGTCCAGTGGATTTTGTTTTTAAATGGGTTTGGACTGAAATCAATATACACAGACAGAAAGACAGAATAGTTTAATGGAAATTGGTGTGACGTGATACACAATTCATCCCTTGTGTCGCCTGAAGGGAACCCGGATCAGTGGCAGTGTGTTTGACTCTGTTTGTGTTCTCTCTGTGTTTTCTAGGAAACGACAATGAGGAGACCTTGTACGAGGGCACAGACCCGGGCCTCCAGCCAATCAGGGTGCGCACAGGATTCAACTACAACCTGACCAAATCCATGGACTCAACCGGCCAAACGCTCCTCTGACTCCGGGAGTTGCGTGTGTGTGCAGAGCGCGCAGGACAAAATGTACAACGTGAGAGAGAAGGTGTGTGTGTGTGTGTGTCGCTGTGATACGTGTCTGGATCAAGATTCCCTTTGTTGTTGTTGTAAACGATAATTTGTAAACGATAATGATGATGACTCATCTCTGTTGGGTTGACCGAGGATCCCCGCCTTCACTGTGTCGCTGTCAGGTGAAAACTTCACAACTCCAGTTGATGGTTTTCATGTTTTAACTTCAATTGAAGGATTCCATGCATTGGCTGTTAAAATAACTATAGAAGCCATTACATTGGCTATAAAATTGACTGAGGGATCATTTGCAGCCAAATGTATCTGCATTGAGTTAGAGGCTGATATTATTTCACCTCCCTGGTCATTTTGACTTCAGCTTCAAAATTGATTGTGTTAATAAAGACCAGAACACACCTGAAGCGAGCCGTTAAGTATCCATATTTGGGCCATATCTTTGAACGATGCTACCAGCTAAATTACCCACTTAGTCTGCAGTCATTGTATCTAGGGTTCGATCTGGAAGGCTGCTAGTGATATTTCTGTATTGAAGGTCATGATATTTTGTGCCGATATCTTGTACCAATATCCAATACGTTTACAATTTTCCCAGTATTCAGTCTTTCTCCCAGATTTTTATTCTTGTCATGTTGGAAAAGCCTCTGAAACCATTTAGACCATCATGGGACACTAAAACTCTCCACTGGAATCCATGCTGGAGACCCACCAAACCTGTTCAGTGGCAGGTAAACACTGGGACACATTAACTTTAAATGATTAATTAATGTACAAAATTATCGGCATATATAAGAATATCGCTTAAACACTAATTATATCACCTTTGGAAGTCATTTAACTTCAAATTGGTGAATCACTGCAGATCCACAAACTTCACAAAACAGCAGACATCTTGGTTCTATCTCGGCGTTTTAGTCCAGGATGGGCCTTTGAAAACAATCGTCCTGTTTTGAAAATGAATGTGTCAAACATTTCCTGAGTGTTTCTCTGCCTTTAAAGTCACATGTTGTGAAACTGCAGTGTGCTCCTAATGGGTTAACAAATCACAGCGGTGATAAAGGCACCGGCTGAGCTCAGGCTGCCAGACAGGTCAGTATTGTATTAACTCCTTATCAGCTCATGCGTGGGTGAGTAAGAGTTACAGTCCTGTCTGGCTTTCTCCTGAAGGAGCGAAGGACACGGGAAGCAAAGTTAATGCTGGAAAAGCCAAACTGCTGTCTGTCGACGGCTGTGTTGAGTTTCAGATTTGAAATATCTCAGCTTTCAAAATGTCCCTCCAAGACTTTTCCTAGACCCGCCTTCTGTACAAAACAATGTTGTTTGATTTTCAAAATCATGCAAGGAAATATATATTTTTTTTTTTTAGATTTACTCCCTTCAGTTGATGGCTTATTGGCCTTATCTTAGACCCCCAAAATCCAAGTCTTTCTCTTTTTGAGTCCTGTCTTTGAACATCCACACATTCCCTTCACAACCACACACTGCTGTTTAATTTATTTTATTTCTTTTACTTGTTATTTATGCATTTTGTTGTTTTTGTTGTAGATTTTTTTGTAATATTTTGTTATCTTGATTCTTTTTTTCTCTTTAAGAGTGAGGTCTTTATAAGCTCCTCTGACCTTTGTGTCTTGTCTCTCTGTTTGTATTCTATTTGTTTTTCCAGTGTTTTCTTTATCATTTGTAAAAATACATCAAACTATAAAAACACAAACAACCTCTGTGTCAGTAACTCAAGTGAAAGCTCATGCAAAATGTGATAAAGAAACTCTAAAGAAACAGGCCTGTACTGTATAAGCAGTGTCCGTCCCTATAACACTAGATCCCCACACAGATCATACTGGATTGATTGTACTTTATTGTATCGTGACATACTTTTTAGTTATGCAGGTATTTTTGAAAAGGCCTTCTGACTTCGCCCTTTTTCAGCATTAGAGGTTAAAAGTCTAATTCTGTTGACCTCAGCATCATGACAGCGTGACGGGTAAACAGATCAGGTTCTGTGCTTATGTGATTTCATCAGAATCACTCTGAATCATTCACCAGTACAATCAACGTAGAGGAAATCGTCTTGGTGACATCGGTGCATGAACATCTCAGTAACGAACAGTAGCACAGCACCTACTGGGTGCACGGCGCTCACATGCTGCAGCGACAACAGGACTTCACATTCAGTGCAAGAAAATCTGCAGATTCGCTGCATCGGCATTCAGTCACATTTTCAGCACAGTCGGTTTTCTGCATCCGTCAGCACAGTTTTTCTCCATCATGTAAATGTGACTGGTAGAAAGATCAGATTCTGCACTGATTCTAGAGTTACATGTGGCTTCATGATTTCTGGACAGATGACCTTTTCATGTGTAAAAAAAAAAAAAACACACATTGAAAAACCATGAAATGGAAATGATGGGATGATAATAGGTTTAATACTATAGCGCATGAAACGCTATGACTGCTGCGATGCTATCGTGTGTTTTCAAATGCGAGATCATAAACCTTAAAAAAGAATCACCATGTGGCATCGTTTTTAGGCATTTAGCTGGCGCTCTTGTCCACATGAGCGGATCCAGTGACCTACTTAGACTGAGTGAGCAGTGAACGGGTCAGTGTGGCAGCTGATGGACCCCCGACCGGCTGTTTCTGGGATTGAACCTGTGATCTTTCAGTTACAGGACAGTCTCCCTGCTGCCTTGCCCTCCCATCGGGCCGGATCGACCCCCTAGCTCACAGACTAATCCTCCGTTCGCTCTTTCAGTGTTTTGAACAGGCAAATCGTGTCATTGTCACCGCTTTGGTATTGCCTTTCATAACGTTACACTGTTTTAATGAATTAACATAGCAAACTAGCACATGGAATTATGTAGCACTGATGAAAAATAAAGACAAAAAGCTCAAATTTACTTAAGAGTTTACTAGCGCTGCAACGATTAATCCATTAATCGATTAGTTGTCAACTATTAAATTAATCGCCAACTATTTTGATAACCGATTAATCGGTTTGAGTAATTTTTTAACAAAAATAAGTCAAAATTCTCTGATTCCAGCTTCTTAAATGTGAATATTTTCTGGTTTCTTTACTCCTCTATGACAGTAAACTGAATATCTTTGGGTTGTGGACAAAACAAGACATTTGAGGACGTCATCTTGGGCTTTGGGAAACACTGATCCACATTTTTCACCATTTTCTGACATTTTATAGACCAAACAACTAATCGATTAATCGAGAAAATAATCGACAGATTAATCGACAATGAAAATAATCGTTAGTTGCAGTTTACCAGAGTTTACCACTGACACCAGCAACTGTTCTCCAAACATCATCTTTGAGATGTTTGTCCCCGTATTCTTTCAAATAGAAGTTGTAGAGAACTGGGAAGCTTTTAAAGACTGGAATCAACTATTTTGCACTTGCCAGGCTGAACTGTTCATGAAACTAAATCACATCAGTGGGGAAACAAGGAAGCGGGGAAATCGATGAGCAACAAAAGTTCAGATGTGGCCAACAAGCTTGTTGAGCGTCCACACGGCAGCCGAGTTTCCCAGGTCGCTCACATCTATAGGAACAGAGCAGACTCTTGGTGACTTGTTGATGGCGTTGCTCACAGTGTGACCAGACAGTAAGAGTTTTACTGGGCTCGTGTGTGTGTGTGTGTGCACAGATGGCTCCCACAAAAAGTGGCGGTATGCACAGTCCTGACAGAGTGTATACAGTGCAGTGGTTCGGCGTGTTGTGATAGCTGTAGTTAAACATTGCTGAGGTGCGCTGTGCTGCTCAGCGGTGCAGATTACAGGCCCGGGGGCGGCGAGGGGAGAGGAGGCCGGCTGGACGGGTTTCACACCAGCAGACCTCATGCTAGCGGACGATTCGCTGGCGCAGCACACCGGCACCAAGCAAACAGCAGCCTGACTCAGCTACTAATTGTCAGGATTTTGACGAGCCGCTCGAACGAGACCCATCGATCCTGGAGTTCATTAATGGGCCCTGACAGGCCGTTGCCATGACGCCCGTTCCCATGACTTCTGTTCCCATGGCCGGGAGCCTTTAGGGGAAGTTTGGCTGATTAGCCGAACAATGGTGTTATTTCGGGTGGTTCCTCCTCGTTTTTCTGTTGTTGCGTTTCTGACGTGTGGACGCACACAAGTCTGCCTGTGTCCGCCCGCTTGAAGGAGCATGAAGCAACTCCATGCTGTTTATTTACAGCTTGTGGTGTGTGTGTGTGTGTGTGTGTGAGTGAGTGTGTGTGTGTGTATAGGGGGCTTTACAGCTCGTTGCTAATAAGAGGAGGGAAAGCAGCAAGCAATGAGGTATTCATACAATTTCAAAAGCCTGTGTGTTTTTCTTTCTGGTCATATGCTGTTTGTTCTGGAGACGTTCTTTTCACTCCGCTCAAAGGATCATGGGAGGTTTCCCCCCCTGTGGTGTCCTACTTTTGAATATTACATATGTTTTAACCCTCTCTAATCCCTTGACCTTTCAGCTTGTGTTTTAGCCTGACTCAACACACTGACTAGGTCTCCACTAATCCTTTTTAATTTGATCAGACACCTTACAGATCTCAGGTTTGTTGTTGTGTAAGATATACCACACCATCATTAAGTTACACCTCAAACACAGGTAGAGATATGGTTATTTAAAGTTTTTCCAAATTTTAGATTTGTTATTCTAAAGAAAATTGTACGCCCACACACACACACACACACACACACCCTGATGTGTCTGTCAAGTTGATGAGTGTTGAGTGATGACAGCGCTGCTTGTCTTGGGCTGTTCAGGGCAGAAAGCAGTGCTATGGTTAAGGATAGAGAGAAGGGAGGGAGGTGTGTTTAGGGAGAGCATCATGACAGCCACCCACCTCTCCGACACACACACACACACACACACACACACCCACACACTGCCACCACACAGCCTCATAGCCTCGGGGCCAGACAGACAGAGAGAGACAGCGCTCCCTCAGCTATAGTTACAGGACTGACATGTTTTCACAGGTTGCCTGATGGGCCGTCTCAGCTGTCTCCACCTTTCCTGAGAGACACTGAGGCTGAGGGTGCTGGGGGGGGGGGTGAGAGGGGGGGTGAGAGGGGGGGTGAGAGAGGGGGTAAAACAAGGCGGAGAAGAGCCAAACCACACATCTCCAACCCGTCACTTACTTACCTCTGGGCTGCACCTGTTCCCAAGGCGACGGCATCCAGTCAGAAGTGAGGAGATAGGCTGCAGAATCAGAGCAAGGCACTAACACTGCCAGGGTTAGAGGTTCAATTCCCTGTGTGGTTGATTGGAGTTTTAGTTATACAAAGATTTATTGAAGGCAGAGCTGCTCTTGAAGCAAAATGAATGAATGAAATATAAGAATTAATTGCCGTTTTTGTTTTTTCTTTATATTTTGACCAGATTTCCTTCTTTACCATTCAAGTTTGCCAGTTATAGCTAACTTGCGCTTTGAAGAAACTGTTGTTCTTTGGCTCCGCCCACTGAGGTTTAACTCAACCAATGAGATTATTTCTGCCTCTGAGAAATGTCTGTAGAAATAAAACTCCCTACTAAACCTACTTTAAGACACTTTAGATTAAAGTGGCCACCAGTTGGCATATGTTATGTTAGTGGGGGGGTAAACTCACCTAAACTAAGGGAAAATTGTTTATTCAACCTTTTCTAGTATAAATCTTTACAATACACATTCAATATGACATAATTAGTTGTTTCAGGCTTTGTAAGTTAAATGAAATGTGGTCTTTCTAAGAGAATAAAACAATCATGTGGAAATATAATTGGTTTTGTTGTTTGTTTATGTTGCTGTTTGTTTGTTTTATGGTTTGATGGCTGACCAGAGTTCATGGTTCTTCCACCTTTTTATTTACCACGACCTCGCCGAGCCCCGAGGCTCCTGGAGGTTAGATTAGCGAGGGAAGGCTGGAGCGGCCGAGTCTGGAAAATCTGTGTCATAATAATGAGTGAGGAATTGGAGCAGGGTCACGAGGCCCGGACTGGAGAGAGAGCAAAGTCCTCACACACACACACACACACACACACACACACAGCAGATTACACTCGGTACACTGTCAGATTCAGCTCATCTGCCACTGTGCACAGTCGACTGTCCTGTTGGACAAACAAAGAGGTTTTTTAGAAACCACAGTCTACTTTAATAGTGTTACCTCCCACATGGCTGAACTTAAGCATCCTATTTTCCAATTGTAGTCTTATATCTTGTCATTTAGTATTTATTCCAATCTGTGAACCTTCGTGGAAAAATCGCAAAACATTGGGGAACCACAGAAATTTCCTTGAAGAACCTTTCTCACAGAACCGTTGTGGAATAGATCCTCGATTGCGGGACCCTAAGGTGTTTAATGTCTCCCTTTGGATCCTAGAGGAAACCCTGCACCCATAGTTTTTAGAGTGTACCTCTAAAATATACGTCCAGTGATTTAGTGGTAAATAAAAAACTAACTATAAACTATGAATTCCCAACAGTGACCACCAGAAGTTGAACAGCCACCAGCACAAACAGAAAACACTTATATTTTCAGGGAAGTGCTTGATTTATTTTCTTGACGGGGCCGTTGCATCAGTCTGATGCTATCGACTGTAATTTACTCTAATCCATGGATAAACTGAGTCGGGGTGTATTTAGTCTCCGAAACATTCTTGGACAGGCAATATAAATTTCATCATGTTATTTGTCAATTATAATCTTACATCTTGGCAGCTGGACGACTGGGTTCCAGGCAGTGTGGTGTTACCAGGGGATGTGCTCCAGTCTCAAGTCTTTTTCCCCTTACTCTTCTCACACAACAGAACCTCTCCCAGTCCTCCCCCGTCTGTTCTAATTTACTTTTCCTCTGCTCATCATCCTATCTTTCAAACATGCGTCCTCTTAGCTCATCGCTCTTGGCTCCGATGGGGAGGTCTGTGTTTTCAGTACAGAGAACCATGGACCTCTGCCTCTGTTTGCTCCACTTTTTTTTTTTTCCAAGCAGGGGGAGAAAAAAAAAAAAAAAACAGCTGATAGAGGAACTGCAAAGTCTATGGCGAGAGTATTGCTCAACTGCGGTGCTTCTCTCTCTTCCCCGCAGCAGCGCTTAAAGGCGCCGCGGCCCACGCCTCCCCCCCCCCCTCCCCCCTCCCCCCAGCCCCCCCGCCCTCCGAACTCGCTAATGTGCGCTCGAGGCTTGAGCTGAACTTGAAAAGATTCACACCCTGCTTCTCAGCACCTGTAGCCACCTGTTGGGACTGGTTTTATGAGGCAGGCTGGTTTCGCTCCATGGTGTCTTCCCGTCATTAGAAGTAGGTTGAGTTTCTAACATAACATGCGCCATTTGGTGTCTCGTATCCAAATCCAAGCGCTTCAGTCCGCTCTCGAGATCACTTTTCGGACATCTTGGATTTGTCTCGGTCACTATCGGATGTTGATTCAACTTTTTCTTAACTATCTAAAATGTTTCAATCAAGTTTTTCCCCACCTGGTCCAACTCTTGTTTATTTTCTCCCCAGCACTACAAACAATTTAAGGAATTACACCTGTGTATAGTTTTCAATAGTCCTAATCCTCTATGCATTGATTAGTCAAAATCCTATCCATTAATTTATTTTAGATTTATTTATTTAGAGTTCCCGCAGATGGATCTACATCTCTGTTCTTCCTTAAGAAACTCCCTAAGGTTTATTTTTATATTTGGAAAGACATATCCACTGTTTATTGCCTATTTTTGTGTTGAATTGGACTCAATTTGTTCTGGTCTCGGTCTTGACCCCCTTTGGACACGGTCTTGACTCGAACTCGACTGAACCTGGCCTTGGATTTGACTTGGTCTCGCCGATTTTTGGTCTTGACTGCAGCCCTGCCCCTGACCCCTCTCGCTCTAACCGCTCGGCCACACAGGACCTCAAAGGGTTAAAGAAACGGCGAGTCTAGAGAAGTGAGTCCACAGGCTCTTAGCTGGATCATGGGGTAGGAAGTAAGCAAAACAAGAGATGTTCTTTGGTTCATGGGTCAGTGTACTACAATGAAAGCAGTAACTCCCTGCTCGAAGGTTTTGTTTACTCAGGAGCTGAGCCTCCATTCATCTACTTTTCTCTGAGGAAATAAGAGTTGGATTAAGTGGTGGCGGGTTGGGCTAGAGGTAGAGAGGCTGATTAGCAGCTGAGAGGTTGCTGGTTGGATCCCAGCTGAAAAGTGTAATTAAGGTGGCTGATATTATATTCACCAGCACTTCTTAGGGTGCGTTCACAGCAAGCATGTTTGGAGCGGTTTATTCAAACTGTGAATTCAACAGTTTACTCCTTTAGTTAGAACAATTCCATTCGACCTCGGGTGGCACCAAAGACCGTGGGTCGGTTGTCTTCCAGCCAAACTGAGATGCGGTTCGTTAGGAGAGAGAAAGTAATCGTACCAACTAGAGGAAATGCAAGGGTTTATGGGTATAAGGAGGCGGATGTTGACATCTGATAGCCAGCAGTTCCTCATACTTGGAAAGCCTAGCAGAACAAAATGAACTGAAGACAAAAGGGCAGTCTGGACTGATTCCACACTATTTCTTCATGTGTTCTTAACTGGTATGAACACACGACGCTGAAGTTAGCTTCTGATTTGCAGCTTCCAATTCGGAGTGAAGGTGAAAGTTAAGGGAAACAGAAATAATGATATTTAGTGGCTGATTCTCCATTTTTGCGCCACTTAACACTTATGAAAAAGTGTTAGACATCGTAGCAAAAGCCTTAACGCTGTTTAAACACAGTTTCAGATTTATGAAACCTTTATTTTGCTTATGAAAACAGAAAAAAGGCCGATTTCACTGATATTTCTCCATCCAGAACCACATTAGACCAGCTCCAGATCAAAAACCACTATACTTAGACTTGTCAAATCTGGACTAGATTAACAAGGAGACTCCAGAGACTGTGTTTAAACAGCGTTAAGGCTTTTGCTACGACGTCTAACACTTTTTCATAAGTGTAAGTGGTGCAAAAACGGAGAATCAGCCGCTAAATATCATTATTTATGTTTCCCTTAACTCTGAATCGGAAGCTGACTTCGGTGTCATTATGAACACCAGAGAAGATAAAACGTCGATTAGCTACAGTTACAGGTTACAAGTTACAGGCACTGGAGATCTCTAGCCTCTTAGGATAACTGGCTACCAAAACTGTCCAATAAACAAACCCCTTGTGAATCCATGTGACTTTTGTTTACAAGCCTTCGTTTGCTTGCACTTGGGCAGTGTGAGCTTAAATGAACCAAATACAAAAATGCAACAACACTCAACTTGTTCACTCTGGTTCAGACCAAAGAAAACTTGCACTCTTAAAGACCCTTGAGCAAGGCACTGACCCATAACCGCTCCAGGGGCGCCGCACTGCAGGCAGCCTTAACACTGAAGACATCTGAAGAAATGCATGTGTGCAGGCAGGCTGTGTGCGGGGTATCACATGTGGACAGACAGATTCCAGTTGCCGTATTTAAATCGGGAAATTAAGGGAGGAAGTGAGATTTGGGTCGTTGGTTAACAAATAAGCTGTGCCTGCAATTCATCAGAAGAAACGGGGCGTTCCCAACAAGAGAGCTGGGACCGGGAGGACGGGGAGAAAGTCAACACTGAAACTCCAGCCTGGCCGTAACCATGGCGACGGCCGGTGAAAGCTCTTGAATTTCAGATGAGGAGAAACACAGTGAAGTTCAGTGCCTCTCTTTGATTATGGCCAGTGGAGAGAGTGAAAGCACTCCATCCTGAACAAAGGCATGGGGCGCTCGAGAAGGACAGGACACAAGTCGAATTTGCTTTCCTGGACATATTTTCCTGCTTAGTAGTTAATAGTTGGTTTGGTGCAGGAGTGACTTGATTTGGTCTTGTGGAAGATTAATGTATACCAGCTAACATATGCCAACTTGTGGACACACCAAAGCACCTCACTGTACTATGCAGAGGTGGGGACTTGAGTCACATAATCACTTGAGACTTGACTTGATGCATGAAGAGAAGACTTGAGACTTGACTTGGGCTCTGGTGACTTGGGACTTGACTCTGACTTGAAAAGGTTTCTAAAGTCTTGACTTGAGATCTTGTGTTTGTGTAAATGACCTCCTGAATTCGTATGGAATGATTGAATTTATTGAAGTTGAAACCGATCATAGAAATCAAACTCATGATGCTCTTACCAAGTTTTTATCCTATTAAAACCATATTGCATTGGAAAGTCCTAGATATTTAGTTTCTTTAAGATATTAAATTGATACTGGACTCTTGATTTGCTGTTCTACATTTAGACTCGAGCAAAGTTGACTCGGTCACACCTCTGGTACTATGAGATACATTTTTAGCAGGGCGGCCCCAGTGGGAATCGGACCTCTAACCCTGTCTGTTATTTCAATGCTCAGTTCAGTGAGGAAAACAGGGAATTTAACCCCTAACCTTGTCAGTGTTTAGTCATGTCCTTCCAATTGAACTGCAGGGACCATAAAATCTCAGCCTTGCACCATGACTCACTGCTTCAAGAGAATAAATCAAAGTTATGAGGAATTACAAATGTCTGTTGCCATGGGGTTCAATACCAGTTTGACTAGTGGATTTCCTGATAGGTTTTCCCCTTAGGAGGAATGGGTGAGTAATAAAAACTCAGCTATGATTTCTTCACAAACAGCAAGTCACACATTCAATAGAAATATGGGTTTTATTGGTTTAAACTGCAATCTGTCATTACAAAAAAATACATGAACAAAGTAATTACTGTAGTGAACAGCAACGGCTGCTAGAGAATACATTCAACAGTTGCTTTTCGTGTGTCAATCCTGTTAACCTTTAACCTACAAGAATACGTTTTAGGCTTTTATCTGCTCTGTGTTATACAAAAATATGAAGGCACGACATTTGGGGAAACCTGGAATGTATTCATAGGCACTTCATGGGAAGAAAAAAAAAAAAAGTGGTCAAAAAAATAACCTTAACACATCATCTACTTTGATGACTAAAAGTGCTAATAAGTGTGTGCGTGGTATTGTGGAACAGGCAAGCTTCCATTCATTTCAAATAAGAGCTTAAAATGTCTTGTTTTGTCATTTACAGCAAGACTGACGCTGATTCGGGGTGACTTTGATGATCAAATGAGAATTCATCCCAGTAAAAAGACATTGAGACAACGAGGACAGGACCGTTACCCGAGCCAGTCTACATTCTAGAGGATGAGATAAACTGCTGCCCAGAACTGGAGCAGGGATTAAAGGCCCAGAACGCACTGGAAGCGATAATTAACGCTCGTCATTCGATAACTCCCCGATTTGACGTTTCTACGGTGCGATGCAGGCGGGAGTTCCTACGATTTCACTTTCAAAAATCACAAGTTTTCCCACACCGTTAAATGATTCATCTGAATTTGATTTACGCTGATCAGCTTTTCGCCATAATCACTCTATAGAGGATTAGGCCTATTCTTCACAGCGACAAATTTTAGAATATGTGAGCAGACTGGGGTCTAAAACCACAGAAAACGTGTAGTTGCATGTTTATCGGGACAATAAAACAATATTTTTCCCATACTTTTTTGTGCAAAGACCTGGAAATTACCAAATTATTCTTCCCATAAGTTTTCCCGACTTGTGTAGGAACCCTGCGTGAAGCACTGGCACCATCATTTCAACAACGCAACGGGTAACGCCACTATACCGACTAGACTACACGGCATTCATATTTTGTCCGTACATTGAACTATTGTACGCCACTAGCTTAATTACCTGCTTAGTTTGCAGTCACTGTATTAGCTGTCCTTTTGCCTTGAAATATGTCAATGGTCATGGCAGTTCCAGAAACCTCACCAAAAGATAAATTTGAGTCGCCTGATGCTTCTAGTGCGCGTTGGGCCATTGAATACGAACGGGACATTTGAAAAAAAAAAAAACGCGGCCATCTGACGCTTCCAGTGCGTTTCTGCCTCAAGACAGCAACAGAGAACCTGAAACCGCAGTCCAACATGAGGGAGGAGAAAACAATAAATAAAAACGCAAAAACCCTTTTGCATTTTTTGTTTTAAATTAAGATTCACTTTCAAAATAAATCAAGTGTAGTTACAAAAAAAAATGTCATTGCAGTATAATATATTAACTGTGAAAAAAAAATAACAAAAAACAGGTCTTCACAATCTTGCGATTAATACGGAAGATCATAATTTAACATAAAAGAAAATATATTCTATTGTTTCATTATCCAGATAAATACAAAATAAAAATGCTTAAGATCAGCAATAAATACATTTTGATAAGTTAAATAAGCAGTGACAAGCAAAACCCTTCCTCTGAAGGTTTTTCGAAATAAACTAAACAATAATAATAATAATAATATAATAACAATAATAATAATATTGAACAAGGTGGAATCGACAGGAGCATTCGCGCTCGTTTGATTTCAGACAGTGGACTGAGACTCTCAGCCAGAGAATTGATCTGTGGGGGTTTTGTGGAGGTGGGGAAGGGGGGTGGAAACACACTGAACTCTACTACTGTTGTAATGACCAAAACGTTACACAGTTTGAACAGCTAACCCAGTGTTCAGGGTGGGACACTTAACACCAGACACACGCCAACTGCTGGTGAAGTCTGTCAATTCTACCTCCCACTTGACAGGTGGTTTTGAAGCCTATGGAAGATCATTTGCGTTAAAAAAACACCCATTTTGGCTGGTTAAAAAAAAAAAAAAAAAAGTGTAGAAGATAGAGGAAAAACGTGTTCCCCACCCTGCTAACTTGCAACACAACTGATCACCAGCGAAACCCTCTTGCTCCTTGGGCTTGTGATGATACAAGGCACATAGCACCACCAATAATCCATTATTCATTCCAACCTGACTATGAAGCAAAGCAATTTGTGTTTTAGCCCCTTATTTAAAAAAAAAAACAAAAAAACAATCACCAATCCAAGTGAAAAGAACAGGAAATCGGGTTGGATTAAAAGTGAAAAGAAAGTTGTGGTCCACCATTTCTTGGCTTCACGTGTGAAAAACACCAAGGCACTTTTTTTTGTGTTTTTTTTTTACATTTTTTCCTCATCTCAACTCAACTGTCCACTGACCTCTCTTGTTCATTTCTTATGGTGGTGATCCTTTTTTAAAAAAAAACAAAAAAAAAAAACGGAGCACTGATTTGTCACAGGCCTCTTGGGGTTCAAAGGCTGGGGAGGTGTAAGGCTGTGGCACAGGCTGTCCGGAGAGACGCAACACTGCTACACGCCGACTGAGAGCAGCACAGAGTCGCCCACACACTCTCGCTCAAACTGCCAATCCTATTGCCCATGATAGGTAATATTAACAATTTCTTTATCTGATATCTGAGCTACTTGTCACAATCATTCACATTCATTCAGCCATGGCACTGGTGTACGGCACAGACGTGGAATATGATTCTTGTTTGCCAACTGCTTGTCGTGATTAAGAGAGACAGAGTGTGGAGAACAAAAGACTATCTGTTGCCTGAATCAAATTGATCTGGATGAGGAGGGGATGTGGCGTCCGTGAAGGGAGGAGGAGAGGGCTTATGATCCTCGAAAGAGAGGAGGCAATCCGGTTTTCTGATTTGACTCAGTGGCTACAACAATGCACACAACTGTCCGCTTCTCCTGTAAACAAGGCCAGGAGGGGAGGAGGAAGAGGAGCAGGAGGAGGAGGAGGAGGGTGGTGGTGGGGAGGCGAATGATCTCCATCTTCCTCTCTTTCTCTCTCAATCACTCCATCTCAGGCCCAGGGCTGCAGACTCCTTAATCGTCGGAGATGGAGAGCCTGCTGAAGATGGGGAGGCGGCGCGAGGCGTCCAGGAGGGGCGACTCGGAGCCGCTCTGGCTGCCCAGGCTGCTCTGGTAGCCCTCCTGGTCGGACAGGGAGTCCGGGGGGCTGGGGGGGCTCTCCGACGTGGGCCGGAAGAAGCAAGGGGCCGTGGGGGAGGGAGGGGCCGGGCCCTGGGGCTCCGACACAGGGAGGGGCCCGAGGCTGGGGCCGAACATGATGGCGAGCTCCTGGCTGGAGTAGCTGAAGGGGTTGCTCTGCCACTCCGTCAGGTCTTCGGTGGAGAACATAGGCGGGGGGGTGACCGAGGTGGGGCTGTCCTGCGGTCCGCCCGAACTGGGGAACCCGGCGAAGCTGAAGCTATGCTGCAGCCGAGGGCGCTCCAGCTTGTTGAAGGCGGAGAGGGGAGGCGGCCCGCGGCGCTCCTCGGCGTTGTGGATGAAGTGGCAGCGGGGGCCGTACGGGCAGAAACCGATGGTGTGGAAGGTGCGGCACAGCTCAGTCTTGTATTTGGGGTGGCGGCTCAGGCTGCGCAGCTCGTGCATCCCGTGGGCAAACTGGCACTTATCCCCATATTTGCACGTGCCGTTCTCCTCGAAAGGCCGGCACAGCTCCGTTTTATAGCGGCTGGAATTGATCTGCCCGCTGCCGCCCACGCAGGCCTGAGCGCCGGGCCTGAGCCTCTCCCCCGTCTCCGAGAAGGAGCGGTCACGGAAACGGTTCTCCTTGTTGTTGCCGCCGCCGTTGCCCACCAGGATTGTGGGATCTGTCTTAAGGCTGTTGATGAATTGGTTCTGGTTGAATTTGGCGTTGGGGAGGCTGACTGAGTGGCGGCGCTGAAACAGGCCTCCTGCAGAGGGGGCCCCCACCACCTTCCTGTCCAGCAGGGACCCAGTGGGGGTGCAGGAGGAGAGGTTGGCACTGGAGCAGGGGACAGACGTCAGGTGAGGTCCACCAAGACTGTTGTTGTTGCTGTAGTTCAACATCTTGTTGTTCTACAAAAAGAGAAACGTCAAAGTTAGAAAAGACTGAAATATAACCACTTTTCCAGGATATTCCATGACTTTAGTGGTGTATCTCCAATGTCCTAAAATGTGAACAGCTCTGGCAGGTTTATGCTGGCTGTCAGCTCATACAGCTTCCAAAATACTTAAATATACTTAAAAAAAAAACTACTTACAGCCACTATATATCCGAATGCAATGAAAGCCTGGAATCACCTGGTACAGATTTTATGTTGCATAAAGTGACCCATTTAAAAACTGCCAGATTTTCCATTACTCCACCAGCAAACTGATCAAATTCCCTGACATTCCCTGTCCAGAGGGCAACCTCGCCATCTGTGCAAGTCTGCACAGGATGTCTATGTGGGATTCAGCCTGAATACATCTTAGCAAAATGTAGCTTGCATTTGTGTAACAGTACAGTCTGTGCAGCGCACAGACACATGTGTTTGATCGGTATTTGAGCTGAAATGACTCAGTTTGCCTTATCTATGTAGCTACTTCATAATTCACTCTTTGATAAACATCTCCGCAATCACAATTTCACCATTTCGTGAAAATCACAAGCAAGCAGATTAGGCTAGTCACTTTATCAGCAGCAACAGGTGATTGTCAAAACCGCATATTTCAGTAGAAAATTGCGCAGTTTTCTAAATGCATCTGGGTTAGCAAAGTCGCTAACACAGGGAAACTATTGACTAACCATCAGACTTCAAAGAACGAGATACATGCACAATACACAAGAGCAGCTTACTGAAGGTAACGTTACGGATAGTAAACCAAATAGCTGACTTGACAAGGCTATGTGTCGAAATCTGATAACCTGACTTTACAACTTTACAACGACGACAATGCAATACCGCTATGTTAACGCTACCTGACTTCAGTTAATCCCATATCAAGTCCCTAGGTAGTAATTTAACGTCAGTAAACTAACACGAGATGGCTACGTGCAGTTATGGATGGCTAACGCTAACTCACCATTAGCAGCTTTTACATAGTTTAGAACAACATTAAAACACGCAGCAAGTGAGCGAATCAGCAGCAAAGTTGTCAGGTTAGTTAACGTTAACAGTTAACTTACTGTAAAACACTAACACAGGGTAAAACACCACTACTGAGTCGTTGGCGTGATGTTCAAATTAAACTAATTGTGCCACTTTGCGCCAACAGCGGCTAGCTTTGCTCAACAGTTAGCTAACAGTGAAATAATTGTAACGTTAATAGTTTTAAAGAATTGCTCAACTTTAACGTTAACCATGCCTAGAGACGGTCATAATTTACGTAACGATTAGTCTGCAAAAATGTGGCTAACGGGCTATCCATAAAAAGTTCAAATCAAACTTGCAGTGGAAAGCGTGGCTAGGCTAATGTTGTTAGCAGCTCCGTTTCCTTCAGTAAAAACCTCTCCGTCCGCCGAGTCGCTGCAGGTTGGTGTTATTTACCTTGTTCGAGACTTCACTGTATTCGAAGAAAGGAGAAATAATAGTCGCTGTCATGTTTGCTGGTTGGATGTAGAAACGAAGGGCTGGTGGTGATTAACGGTAGTCCAGATTTCAGTGTTTTCTGCCCTGCAGAGAGCCCCCTCTGTCCTGCCGGGGCGGTGCGCAGTTCCTTTTCATGAGGCAGCAGGCATGGCTCTGCGGGGGGCGGGGCTAGCGGCTGGCTGACAGTCTGCTCTCTGCGCGCACACACACACACACACACACACACACACCACAGATATGCAACCTCAGTCAGCGCTTATCTCTCCAGGCAAGACATCAAAGTGGCACTCCGGGTATGATATATGGATTAAATGATTGCACTGTGACTAGACCAGCTCCAGCTACCATGAATGCGACTGATGACTCATAGTGTACCCAACAAAAATAAGTTCATTACATGTTCGCTGAAATATACTTAGATTATTTGAAGTTTCATTTGAGTTCACTTTGATACTAGGAAAAACGTTTCTGGTACAATATCAGCTATCAGCCAGTGAGTGTAGGTTCCTCCCTGACCACAGCTGCGTAAAAACAGTTGGTAAAACCTTATTTAGTGTCCCGGGACGGTCTTAATGCTGTTTCAGGGGCTTTTCCACCCTGACAAGAATGATAAACACTGAGAGACAGGGAGAAACACAGAATCCTTGGAATTTGATCCAATCTATCAGCAGCTTCAGTCCAAAAATATCAGTATCAACCTTCAAAAACCCATACCGTTGAACCCTATGTGACATACAGGATGATTTCTTTGCTGGGAACTACTGGTTGTGACTGACTATGTATTTTAATATATATTGGCCTGTTACCTCCATCCTGTCCGTTCTACACTCAGGACACTCCTTCCCTTCTGTTTTTGTCTTCTTAAAATATACTTTTGATGTCACTACTTAGTCTTGTGGGACTAATTAACCCACTTTCAGCACATAATTGGAATATCTTCAGTCAGCCAGCCATGGCAGAAAACTAACTTTTTTCATCAACTGGCCACAGTGGCTGGTATACGTGCAAAAATTCACCTGCCTCTTTCACTAATTTATCAGCCACCTATTTTTTTTTTAATGATGGTTGTTTACGTGCCATAATGCCTGGAAGAGGAGACAGACTTAGCAGCTACAACTGGAATCTGACATTTGACTGATGGCTGTTGTTAATATCCCACTCGGGATCTATGACTTGTCTTGCTGAAATTAGATTTTTTCATTTCGCTGACTAGATAAGACTGTGGTAATTCACATGGTTAGTGGGTTCAATCCCATGGTGCAACACAGCTGGCTTCGACCCCAAATATGTGGCGGCTGGATGCCCATGTCATGATTTTGATCTCCAAGAGAATGCGATGAAGCTAAACACCCATCCCAAACCAGAATGAATCTAATTATGTCATATTATACCTATACACTCTTATAAAGGATGTGCCACTTTGAACAAAACATATGGTAATAAAAACACACTCAAAATCAACATATGCATCAAAAAGGAACACAAACATGTGCTATTCCAAACTAGACACACAAATGTAGAAAGTGACATTTCATTTCTAGAGAAAAGAGAACAGAAAATCTTTACTTTTCTTTACTGTCAACAAGCAAGAGACTTTCTGGAGCATTAACTTAGGAGGCAGATACTGTGATAGCACCCAGATTTACTTGGAAATAATAAACAGCAACTAAGCGTAAAAACACGTTTTCTGATTCCCATGATTTCTGATTCCACTGAGCCTCCCATTGATTGTCAGTGGAAGAGCTGGTATCTCTTAAGGGTGATACAAGTTAAAGTTGCATTTCTGTTGATTCTAAGATTCTCAGTATGAAGCGTTTTCTGTTTAAAGGTGGATTTACGCTTCATGCAGCAGTTTCTGTTCCTTTTTTTTCTCTCTCTCTCTTTCTCTATTTCCCCCCTTTCTCTCTCTCTCTCTCTCTCTCTTTCTCTCGCCCGCCGTCGCATTTGTCAACTTGTTTTTTCCGTCCTCAGTCTCTGGCTCACTGGTCTGAGTCTTCATGCGGTATGTATGAGAGGGTCATACTCTCCGCGGTTCCCATACTTCTGTTAACCATCCTCATTAAATTGCCAGAATATGGTTTTCCCTCGGATAGAGTTATTGCATTATTTGGGGTTATGGATTCCCTCAGAGGGGGGACAGTTTGTTTCTATCCTTGTCTCACCGCAACTTAATAATATCAGCTCTCTTCACGTCTCTCTTTCTGCAGTTTCCCTCGCAGACCTCAGCTGTTTTTTTTTTTTTGCACCCAGTAGATTAGAAGAGTGAATGTTATCACAAGATATCTGACTCTGTAATTAATGCATTAGTAAGCGGTTTTGACTGATTAGGAATGATATAGATAAACAGAGAGAGAGAGGTTTTTGTTTTTTTTTGTTGTGTGGTCCCTCTATTCATCCCTGTAGGAGAAATCTGTGTTTTTGCTTGCTGTCCCTCCACAGGGAGGTCAGAGGTCAGAGGTCAGAGATCAGAGGTCAGGCTCAGCTACAGAACAGCACCCATACAGTAGAGCTGGTAGGGATTCGGTGCCTTGCTCAGAGACACTTCAGCAGGACAGATTTCTTGCTGTAACAGGGACTTGAGTCAAGGCCTTCCAGCTGAAGGATGATCTCCATAATAATCTCTACGCCTCACTGCTGCCCACAGTAGAAAATGAACAGGAAAAACACACTAGAACAGAGATTCCCTTCCAACCCACATATTTTACATTTTTGTTAACGTCTCATACTGTTAACCATGTTGATGCTTGCATAGCTCGCTGCTTGAAAGTTTTTGGCACCTTTCACTGGAAAAAGATTCTCCAGATTGTTGATTTACCAGCCACAGGTAATCTGCACGATTCTTACTTCTTTTTTTTTTTTTTTTTTTTCATTTAGTCTCCATCTTTGTTGCTAAGCGCTCATCGCTGTGGTGTTTCTGCACCGCACGTCCCAGAGATCACCTGTCAATCAAACAGTGTGGGCGGAGCTTGGATTCTCTGTTGATGCAGTTTGAGTTTCTCTTTTCTTTGTCTGTTCAGCCATGGTGGCTATCACTGCTCAGGCTAACTATACCCAGTTCTTCTTCTTCTGTTTATTCCTTTTTTTTTTGTGAACAATTATTTATTGTGTCTATAAGGAAGGGGGAGCACCATCACAGTCACAAAAGTGACACAAGGCAAACAAAGCAAAATGTACTACAGCATAACATGATGGACCAAGGCAGTGTACATAGATAAAAACACAAAAGCAGACACAAAAACAGCAAATAAACATTAACAAAACTTCCAGTACAACCCACCCATTCCTCCCAACCCCATCCCCCTGCTACCCAGGAATCCCATGATCATTATAGACATAAACCAGCAGCATTCAGACACAAAGGAATTATATAATTATGCTAATCTCTTCCATCATCCATGATAATATCCACAGAAATAGCCAAGAATATACATAAAATATATGTATATATATATATATATATGAAGTAACCAAAGAATGCACATATAGTATATACAGTATATATAATATTCTAAACAAGTAAGTCTGTTCTGTTTATTCCAAACAAACCATAAACATAAAAATGCATCACTTCCTGTGTACTAGAGGATTTTTCACAGGAAAGAGCTACCAGTCACCGGCTGTTATTGGAAAAGCTTTCTTGCTGAATCACTATTGTCTTAAATCATTCGACATTTATTTACACGAAAATGTCACGGATTGTAACTTTTGATTGCTACCAAGGCATAAAGACAAACTGGTAGCATTACTGAG
>NW_027284749.1:5000-20000 GCF_046629955.1 Centroberyx affinis | reverse complement strand
GATGGGGGGGGTCGTCGTTCATAGGAGGGATCAGTTTTGTGTATTTATCACCTCTGAAGCTTCAGTCTAGTTTGGTTCGAATAAAAGAAACGCTCCGTTGGTTTTTCATGTTTAGGTCACTGGAAGCACTGCAGGCTAGCCGGCTAACGCTAGCTAACCAGCTACACGGCTCTGCTAATGCTAGCCAGACAGAAGCTAGTGGATTGTCACGCTAAAGAAGCTAGTCTTATATCTACTGTCAACACATAGGCATGCTAATGGTAGCTAACTGTAAAGCTAATGTTAATGGTTGGTTATGTTAGCCGTAGCGAGCTGCACAGTTTAACGCTTACGGCTCGTTATGCTAACACTAGCTAACTGTACAGCACTTGCTAAAGGTTGGTTATGCTAACACTAGCTAACTGTACAGCACTTGCTAAAGGTTGGTTATGCTAACACTAGCTAACTGTACAGCACTTGCTAAAGGTTGGTTATGCTAACACTAGCTAACTGTACAGCACTTGCTAAAGGCTGGTTATGCTAACGTTAGCCAGTTGTTGCCTTCACCTTGCAGAATGGAAGTATGGATGTTGTTTGTTTACTGAAATAAATCAACCAATCCTGATCAGTCTGTTTGTGTTTTATTGTTGAGTCAGCAGTCTTCATGTTGACTTTGACATCATGGGTTTCTAATTGTTTTGCTCCATGCCAGCCAATCATACGGCCTCATTTCAGTAATGAGACCAGGAGCAGAAACTGATGTGGCTCAGACACGATCTGCTGCATGAAGATTAAGAGAAACTTGTTTTGAAAGCTAGAATCCTTCAGCTAGACTCCACTCCAGATCTGCTGTGGGTCACACCTCGAAAACCTGTCTGTTCAGAACCTGTCTGTTCAGAACCTGTTCAGAACCTGTCTGATCAGAAGCTGTCTGATCAGAACCTGCCTGTTCAGATCTGGTCTCTGGTGTTGCTGCCTGCAGCTCTCTGGAGCCGCTCATCCAAACAGCTTCACTCTCCACACTGAGCTTCCAGCCGCAGAGCGCTGCTCGCTTGTTTATTCAAAGTTTATTAATATTGATCGTGTTGCGTGTCCGATCAGACGCTGCTCCTCCTCGGGTCCCAGCTACACACCGCCAAGGGTGAAGCTGATCAGACGAACGGTTCTCTAGATATGTGAAGGACACACATACAGACAGATTCCTTGCTTTATAGTATGATGATGATGATGATGATGATGAACTCAGGAGGATCTGGAAAGTCATTAAATCTTTTGTCAAAGTCGAGCAACATTGTTCAAGCCTGCTGTTACCATGGTGACGGCTAAAAAGCATCACAAGCCATGGAGCGTGCAGAGTTGTCACGATACTAGAATTTCTAACTTCGATAAAATACCCAGGAAAATATTGATTTTCGATTCCATGGGAGAAAAATGACAACATGTTAAGAGGCATAAAATGGAGCGAGCTTATACTGTACAAGCATGTTACACATCATGTTGCATCATAATAAAATGTTTGATTTTTCATTGAGAGGAAGCACTGCTGGTATTGATACTGTTGCAAATGAGTATTGGATCCGTTTCAAATTTTTAGTATTGATATTTATCGAAGTATCAATATTTTTGACAAACCTAGTAGCTAGCATTTCTCTAATCTGTTTATCGGTACATTTACACACCGTTCTGGATCCAGTGTTTTTCCAATCTAAACTGTATGATCCGTCCACCCAGCAGGATAACTAGCTTACCACCTGTAGATCCAGCTAGCAAAAATATATTCCAGCCATTTTGTTATTTTAAACCTGCATTTTATTCTCTAATTTTATTCATTAGATGCAAGAAGCTGCCTTGGACTGGACATGTTGTCTACATGGCAGTTTCCTGTTTTAGTTGTACAAGCTCATCCATTCAGATTCTACCATGAAAGGCAGCCATGTTTTATCTGAAGTGTCTTAAAGGGGAGATTCAATGATTTTAGAGGCAGGCCCTCACTCACCATGTCCACTGTCATAACATTCAAAACACTTCACATCAGTTTGTCTGAGAAATCACCACCAGCCTCCACCGAGCTTTGAGACGGTTCATATTCTTACTGTCACTACAGCCTGAAGTATGGAAAGACCTGCATGTGATTTTAAGAGTTATGGTTTCATCCCATTGACCTGTGCTAGCATTGCTAACATGATAATAGGAGGTGGCTGCTGGTTTCACAGGAGCAGAAGCTCTACTGTAAAGACTTCTGGCTCAGTCGAAGACGGGGCTTGATCAGTGATCAGTGGGGAAGGTTTTTAAAATCACTGAACCTTCCCTTTAACCTCAGCTCAGCTCAGTCTGTCGGTCAGTTTACTGCTGCAGGTCTAATGAATCAGACTGAAGCATCTGACAGTTTGAGTCTGTGTGTTTTAATGCGACAGCCTGACAGGTCAGAGTGACTGAGACCTGAGACTGTCAACAGGCCCAGTTTCCCAACCAGGGACGATCCACACCAAAACAAAACTACAACATGGATCCTGACAGTCTGAGACCAACATGTCATCTATTAACAGTGAAGCCACACGTGAGATCATCTCATCTGGTGCTTCCTGAGGCTGTGGGCCGTTTTAAACTTTTCATAAGAAGAGCCACATGAATCTCACTCACACACACACACACACACACACACATACACACACACACACACACATACACACACACACACACTATGTGAATGAGTTTTGGGGTGGATTGTCAGTGTTTGACCAGAGAGAATCAGATCCAATCAGAGCAGAGCTGCAGCCTGAAAAACTCTTCAACTTCCACAAGACTCCAGTCTGCCTGCAACACTGACACACTGACTGACTGACTGACAGACAGACAGACAGGTAACTGACTGACTGACTGACAGACAGGTAACAGACAGACAGACGAGTAACAGACTGACAGACGGGTAACAGACATGTTGCGGCTGCTGTTGCTCAGTCTGTTGTGGTCCTGGATCTGGACCAGCTCGGCTCTGCTCA
The DNA here is from genome assembly GCF_046629955.1 of Centroberyx affinis. Lineage (NCBI taxonomy): Eukaryota > Metazoa > Chordata > Actinopteri > Beryciformes > Berycidae > Centroberyx > Centroberyx affinis. The sequence goes on along the minus strand of NW_027284749.1, from coordinate 17,022 downwards.
GGTAGGAAGCCTCCTGTCAAGCTGTTTGGTCTCGGTGCTGAAGGAGAATCTCTGATAATAACTTTCTTCATATCTGACTGTTTTCATGTGAAAAAATCCAAAGATTCAGAATTTCACCAGAATTTTCTAATTGTCAGGCTGGAAAATCTCCTGAAACATTTAGAGCATCATGGGAAACTGAAACTCTGAATGATACTAGTACTACTGTACTACTACTGCTACTCTACTACTACTACTACTACTACTGTACTACTACTGCTACTCTACTACTACTACTACTACTACTGTACTACTACTGCTACTCTACTACTACTACTACTACTGTACTACTACTGCTACTCTACTACTACTACTACTACTGTACTACTACTGCTACTCTACTACTACTACTACTACTACTGTACTACTACTGCTACTCTACTACTACTACTACTACTACTGTACTACTACTGCTACTCTACTACTACTACTACTACTGTACTACTACTGTACCACTACTACTACCACTGTACTACTACTACTACTACTACTACTACTACTCTACTACTACTGTACTACTACTACTACTGTACTACTTCTACTACTGCTACTACTACTGTACTACTACTGTACTACTACTACTACTACTCTACTACTACTGTACTACTACTACTACTGTACTACTTCTATTACTGCTACTACTACTGTACTACTACTGTACTACTACCACTACTACTACTACTACTCTACTACTACTACTAGTACTGTACTACTACTACTACTACTACTACCACTACTACTACTGTACTATTACTACTACTGTACTACCACTACTACTACTACTGTACTACTACTACTACTACTACTACTACTACTGTACTACCACAACTACTACTGTACTATTACTACTACTACTGTACTACTACTACTTCTACTATTACTACTAGCCACAGTAAAACAGCAAACCGATATAAATTAATGTAAAATGTAAAAATTAAAATGCCCCCCCCTCCCCAGGGTCCCTCTGAGGAGGGTGCGTTCGATTCGCAGCCGGCTGCGTGCCGACGGGCTGCTGCAGGACTTCGTGCGGGATCACCGGCCCGACTGGTTCAGCCGGCGCTTCGCTCAGTGCTTCCCGCCCGGGACGCCCTCCCTGCGCCTGGGACGCTCCGGGGAGAAGCTCTACAACTTCATGGACGTAAGAGCGAGCGCCAGGCCGCGGGTCGCTGGTTCAAATCCCAGACAAAGACCCAACCTCCCTCTTAAAAAAACGTAATAGCAGTTTTGGGATAATTCCTCTTCAGTCTGATGTCGCCCGTTTTCACCGACATGGCTGACGTACTTCTGCCTCGTCTCAGCAGGTTATTGATCGGTAGAAGCCAACTTTGTCGTCTCAGATCGAGGGTCACAAAATAATAACAGTAAATAACATTAAATTCTGTGGTGTCAGCACCGGAATTTCCCCAAGGGGATCAATAAAGTGCTATCTTATCTTATCTTATCTTATCTTATCTTATCTTACCTTACCTTATCTTACCTTATCTTATCTTATCTTACCTTACCATACCTTATCTTATCTTATCTTATCTTATCTTATCTTATCTTACCTTACCTTACCTTACCTTACCATACCATACCTTACCTTACCTTACCTTACCTTACCTTACCTTACCTTACCTTACCTTACCATACCTTACCATACCTTACCTTACCTTACCTTACCTTACCATACCTTACCTTACCTTACCTTACCTTACCTTACCTTACCATACCTTACCTTACCTTACCATACCTTACCATACCTTACCTTACCTTACCTTACCTTACCATACCTTACCTTACCTTACCTTACCTTACCTTACCTTACCATACCTTACCTTACCTTACCTTACCTTACCTTACCTTACCTTACCATACCTTACCTTACCTTACCTTACCTTACCATACCTTACCTTACCTTACCTTACCTTACCTTACCTTACCTTACCATACCTTACCTTACCTTACCTTACCTTACCATACCTTACCTTACCTTACCTTACCTTACCTTACCATACCTTACCATACCTTACCTTACCATACCTTACCTTACCTTACCTTACCTTACCATACCTTACCTTACCTTACCTTACCTTACCTTACCTTACCTTGTGAGCCTCGATCAAATCTCTTTTTTTATAGTGTTTCAGTCGTCTTGACAACAGAAACAGAAAGATCTGTCAGTGAGAACAGCTGGACTGTGTTGAAACACAGAAACAGTGATCACACAGAAAGTCGGCTTCTTAACATTGCTGCCAGTGGAGAGAACCGATCTGTATACATCAGCCATGTTGATGAAAAGGGTCTGTTCAGAGAGAGATCAGAAGTAAGACCAGTGTTTCCTCAGGTTTGCGGCGGCGTTACTGCAGCTGCGGCTGAAAAAGAGCAGATTCTGATCTGAGAACCTGACAGACCTTCAGTTTGATCCAGATCTTGTGGATGTGGAGGAGTGGAAATGGTGGGGCGCAGAAATGGAGGTGGAGATTATTGAAATGGAAAGTTGAGTGTGTCTGGCACAGAGAGGCTAGGTGCCTTGCTCTGAGGCACTGCAGCAGGGTTCAGCAGGCATCAAACCAGCAACCACATGAGTACAGTTTCTCAACGGTTTCAACAAATAACAGAACAAATAAGGGTTCCATTGGTGTGTGTGTGTGTGTGTGTGTGTGTGTGTGTGTGTGTGTGTGTGTCAGGCCCAGTACTATGGGGAGATCACTCTGGGGACTCCGGAGCAGAACTTCTCGGTGGTGTTTGACACCGGCTCAGCCGACCTGTGGGTGCCATCGTCCTACTGCGTGAGCGAAGCCTGTGGTACGACACCACCCGCCGTGTGTGTGTGTGTGTGTGTGTGTGTGTGTGTGTGAGTGAGAGAGAGAGGAAAGGTGAGCTTCTGTGGGTGTGTATGAGGCTAACTGTCTTTGTGTGTGTCTGCAGTTTTGGTGTCTGTGTGTCAGGACGGCCTGACTCTGGATCACTGTTTGCCTGACCAAGATAAGAAGTTCATGGCCCCTGTGTGTGTGTGTGTGTGTGTGTGTGTGTGTGTGTGTGTGTGTGTGTGTCTCCAGCCCTGCACCAGCGGTTCAAGGCGTTTGAGTCGACTACGTTCCGTCACGATGGTCGGATGTTTGGGATCCACTACGGATCTGGACACCTGCTGGGAGTCATGGCCCGAGAGACGCTGAAGGTCTGTCTACTCTACTCCACTCTACTCTACTCTACTCCAGAGGTTCTCAATTGTTTTTCAGCCAAGGACCCCTTACAAGATAGAGAATATACCGGGGACCCCCTCATTCTGATTTGTGATTTTGGGCTATATAAATAAAAAATGATTTGACTTGACATATATGTCCCTTGGAATAATTTGACGTAGCCTATTTTTTACACTTTTATTATGTGAAAGAACAACACAAGAGAAATGTATTAGAAAGATATTAGATATGTATTAAAAATATTTGCACCATCTCAACACAGAATACCCATAAAACAATCAATCAATTAGCTGCAAGTAACACTGTACCTGAACAAAATATCAAAGGGAAATCGGGAGAAAAGTGCTAATTTGAAGTGCATTTCAAAAAAACCTTTTTTTTATATCATGATAATTTAAATGGATTAATCTGAAAACTTTTCACGGACCCCCTGGCAGAGTGCCACGGACCCCTGGGGGTCCCCGGACCCCACTTTGAGAACCACTGCTCTACTCTACTCTACATATCTCCCAACGTGTCCAAAAAATGCTGTTCTGTTCTCCTGTTTCAGGTTGCGGGTGTGACCGTTGTGAACCAGGAGTTCGGGGAGGCGGTCTATGAGCCCGGCGCTACGTTCGTCATGGCGAGGTTCGACGGGGTTTTGGGGATGGCCTACCCGTCCCTGGCGGAGATCTTGGGAAACCCTGTTTTTGACAACATGATGTCCCAGAAGGCCGTGGAGCAGCCCGTCTTCTCCTTCTACCTCAGCAGGTGCGACAGGGTGTTTCAAGAACTTTTTGTCACACTCATACAGTAACACAGTCATACTGGGAGCTGACCAGTGCAGCCAGTCTGCTGCTGGTGAGACTCATGAAATGTGATCCATTTATACTGCAGCAGTGGTTCCCAAACTGGGGTCCAGGGACCTCCAGGGGGGGGGGGGGTTCAAGGGTTCCAAGGGCTCCAGGGGTTCCAGGATGTTCCAGAGGGTTCAAGGGGGTTCCAGGAGGTTCCATGGGATCCAGGGGAGTCCAAGGGATTCCAGAGGATTCCAGGTTACAGAGGGTTCTATGAGGATTCAGGGGGTTCCAGTAGGTTTCAGAGGGTTCAGGGGGGTTCAGAGGGTTCAGCGGGGTCCAGAGGGTTCCGGGAGATACAGAGGGTTCAAGGAAGGTCCAGAAGGTTCCAAGAGGGTTCAGAAGGTTCCAAGAGGGTTCAGAAGGTTCCAGGAGGGTCCAGAGGGTTCCAGGAGGTTTCAGAGGGTTCCAGGAGGGTCCCGGGGCTCCATGGATTCCAGTGGCTCCCCAGCAAACCGAGGGCCAGATTAATTTCCCTATTATTTCACTGACTATACATTAGTGTAATGTATAGTCTGTATGTATAGTCTGTATGTATGTATGTATAATGACAGAATGTGTAAATTTGATTGTTCATAGGTTTCCAAACTGTTAGCTCCGCCCCCTGCAGTACAGACAGTTCTCAAACAACTCAATCAATCAAACAACTCAAATCTTCTTCGATGGAGTTCGAAGTCTTCAACATAAAAACCTGCAGTATAAAGTTTGTTTGTTTCCTGGACTGAAATATCTTCTTCTTCCCTCCGTCTGCAGGAAGAGTGGCGGCGACCCGGACGGCGAGCTGTTGCTAGGCGGAACGGACGAGGCGTTGTACAGCGGACCAATCAACTGGCTCCCTGTCACCGCTAAGGGATACTGGCAGATTAAGATGGACAGGTGTCACACACGTTTGTATTACTGTACTTGTGAGGACCTTCGATGACTCCCCAAACCTGACCTAAACCTCGAAACACAAGAACAAACACACACACACACACACACACACAAAAACATGCAAAATAAACGGATCTGTGTGTGTGTGTGTGTGTGTGTGCGCTCCAGTGTGGCGGTGCAGGGTGTCAGTTCGTTCTGTCCTCATGGTTGCCAGGCGATTGTCGACACGGGAACCTCCCTCATCGCCGGACCGACCAATGACATCCTCAACCTGCAGCAGCTGATCGGAGCCACGCCCACTAATATCGGAGAGGTGGGAGTTCACTCAGAGAAACACTTCTAAATCTAATCTGATATTTATATTATTGATATTATATTTTGAGGTAATTTAACAAAATAAAGAGAAATACTGTAGATCAATGGTTCCCAAACCGGGTCCTTGAAGGCGTTCCGGGAGTTCTGTTAGGGGCTCAGGGAGTTCTGCAAGAGGTTCCTGGGAGCTCCAGGGGTTCTTGAAGGAGTAACAGGGGTTCCAGAAGGAGTAACAGGGGTTCTTGAAGAGGGGTTGCTGGAGTTCTTGAAAGGGTTCCGGGAGTTCTTGAAGGGGTTCAGGGAGTTCTTGAAGGGGTTCAGGGGGTTCTTGAAGGGGTTCAGGGGGTTCTTTAAGGGGTTCAGGGAGTTCTTGAAGGGGTTCAGGGAGTTCTTTAAGTGGTCCTGCGAGTTCTTGAAGGGGTTCCGGGAGTTCTTGAGAGTAACAGGGGTTCCAGAAGGAGTAACAGGGCTTCTTGAAGAGGGGTTGTGGGAGTTCTTGAAGGGGTTCCGGGAGTTCTTGAAGGGGTCCCAGGAGTTCTTGAAAGGGTTCCGGGAGTTCTGTAAGGGGTTCAGGGAGTTCTTGAAGGGGTTCTGGGAGTTCTTAATGGGGTTCAGGGAGTTCTTGAAGGGGTTGTGGGAGTTCTTGAAGGGGTCCTGGGAGTTCTTGAAGGGGTTCAGGGAGTTCTGTAAGAGGTTCAGGGAGTTCTTGAAGGGGTTCCGGGAGTTCTTAATGGGGTTCAGGGAGTTCTTGAAGGGGTTGTGGGAGTTCTTGAAGGGGTCCCGGGAGTTCTTGAAGGGGTTCCGGGAGTTCTTGAAGGAGTTCAGGGGGTTCTTTAAGGGCTTCAGGGAGTTGTTCAAGGGGTTCCAGGGGTTCTTTAAGGGCTTCAGGGAGTTGTTCAAGGGGTTCAGGGAGTTCTTTAAGTGGTCCTGTGAGTTCTTGAAGGGGTTCCGGGAGTTCTTGAAGGGGTTTCGGGAGTTCTGTAAGGGGTTTCGAGAGTTCTGTAAGGGGTTCAGGGAGTTCTTGAAGGGGTTCCAGGGGTTCTTGAAGGGGTCCCGGGAGTTCTTGAAGGGGTTCCGGGAGTTCTTGAAGGGGTTCCGGGAGTTCTTTAAGGGGTTCAGGGAGTTCTTGAAGGGGTTCCAGGGGTTCTTGAAGGGGTTCCGGGAGTTCTTGAAGGGGTTGTGGGAGTTCTTTAAGGGGTCCCGGGAGTTCTTGAAGGGGTTCCGGGAGTTCTTTAAGGGGTTCTGGGAGTTCTTGAAGGGGTTGTGGGAGTTCTTGAAGGGGTCCCGGGAGTTCTTGAAAGGGTTCAGGGAGTTCTTTAAGGGGTTCCAGGGATTCTTGAAGGGGTTCCAGGGGTTCTTGAAGGGGTTGCGGGAGTTCTTTAAGGGGTTCCAACGTTCCAGTTACAGTGTAATTCTGTGTGTGTGTGTGTGTGTGTGTGTGTGTGTGTGTGTGTTACAGTACCTGGTCGACTGTACCAGGTTGTCCAGTTTGCCTCATGTGACTTTCGTCCTCGGAGGAACAGAGTACAGTCTGACTGCTGAGCGCTACGTGAGGAAGGTGAGTCTGTCTGTCTGCCTGTCTGTCTGTCTGTCTGTCTGTCTGTCTGTCTGCCTGCCTGCCTGTCTGTCTGTCTGCCTGCCTGCCTGCCTGTCTCTGTCTGCCTGCCTGCCTGTCTGTCTGCCTGCCTGCCTGTCTGTCTGTCTGTCTGCCTGCCTGCCTGTCTGTCTGCCTGCCTGCCTGTCTGTCTGTCTGTCTGTCTGCCTGCCTGTCTGTCTGTCTGTCTGTCTGTCTGTCTGCCTGCCTGCCTGCCTGTCTCTGTCTGCCTGCCTGCCTGTCTGTCTGCCTGCCTGCCTGTCTGTCTGCCTGTCTGTCTGCCTGTCTGTCTGTCTGTCTGTAATAATCTTTGTCAGTCATAGTGCCCCCCCCCCACCCCCCACAGGAGGTTCTGGCAGGCCATCAGTTGTGTTTCAGCGGTTTCCAGGCGGTCGACATCTTGTCTCCTGAAGGGCCGCTGTGGATTCTGGGAGATGTATTTCTGACTGAGTTCTACAGCGTGTTCGACCGCGGGCAGGACCGGCTCGGCCTCGCGCCCGCCAGGCACAGCACCCAGCAACAAGATCACCATAACTAACTTCAATGTGATCAATAAACAGATCAATAAAAATCGAATTTTATATCATCGAGATCAGTTGAACCCCAACTTTTTTGCATTTAAAAGTCTCTTGCAGACAATCTCAAGACACAATCTCAATCTCTTGATCACAAAAGAAATATTTGTTTCAACAAAATGTTTCTACACTGCCAGTCAAAAGTTTGGACAAACCACATTTTTCTTTATTTTTATTATTTTACAGTAAAAACAAGCAAAAACTTTTTATCCTCAACATCACAGTGAGCTTCATTAGTTTTAGGAGCGGTAAATATATTCAATTCCTTTTCAGGAATTTAAAGAAATAGATTCATTTTGTAAAAATACATGACAGCTGTGTGTTTTTGACATTTTATAATGTCTGGTTTAGTTCCAGGGTCATGAAATATTCTTGCGAGACGACGTCCGCTGTCAAATACGACAAAAAAACTATTGAGACGAAGTTTGAGAAACGTGTAACAGCGCATTACGGCATTGTAGCTGAATTGTTTTTTATTTTACTGCAGTTGGAGGTAATATTCAGCAAACAAACTCATTCTTTCTGAGGTTAAAATCAGAAATGTACAAAAAAAAAACAAATTCAGACATTTGGGAGAAAAAACTCTGAATCATAACCTAGCAACTTCATTAATTTCACTATCTAGACCAGTAAACCTGAAACCAAAAATATGTTTTTTTTCTCGCATATTCTGACTTGAATCTCAAAATTCTGAGTTTCCTCTCAGATCATCAATGCAATATGGTTTTAATAGGATAAAAACTTGGTAAGAGCATCATGAGTTTGATTTCTATAATCAGTTTCAACTTCAATAAATTCAATCATTCCATACAAATTCAGAAAACAGAATTTAAATTCAGTCGTCTGCTGGAACAAATCTCATCACTTTCAATCTAAGTCATTTACACAAACACAAGATCTCAAGTCAAGACTTTAGAAACCTTTTCAAGTCATCAGAGTACAAGTCAGAGTCAAGTCCCAAGTCACCAGAACCCAAGTCAAGTCAAGTCTCAAGTCTCAAGTCTTCTCTTCATGCAGCAAGTCAAGTCTCGAGCAAATAAAACTGGGACTCGAGTCCAAGTCATGTGACTCGAGTCCAAGTCATGTGACTCGAGTCCAAGTCATGTGACTCGAGTCCCCACCTCTGCTCGATCGACTTGATGTTGCAGCCTGTTTGTTTCTGAGCAGGAGACACGAAGCTTCAGCAGGCTCTTCCTCATGATGGATGATCTGTTTCATCATGACAGAAATTCTCTCTCTATCTTGCTTACTTTTATTTATACTTTATTTATACTTTATTTATACTTTACATCTTTAATTTGCAGTGACAGAATCCCAGGCTAAGCTTTCAGTCACATCAGGTTCTCCTCCATCAGTTTACAGATCAGTGAAACTTTACAAACTTAAAGTCTCCATGACATGAAATCCCGTGACTTCCACTTCCTGGAAAACAGAGTATCTTTAACGGTGACATCACACTGCACCAGGAGGCAGGAATAAAAACTCTGACCAATAAAACACCACAGATTTTTGAGCAGTCCCGCCCCTCCGCCCCTCCCATCCAATCAAACTGTCTTTTTCTCCCTAACTGATCTCCCATTGGCTTACACTTCTGAATGATCCCTCCCTGCGTTATGCCCCGCCCCCACATCCTGTTTCAAAAGGAAATACATCAAATCAAGGAAGTAATGATGTCGTTTTATGGGTCTTTAACAAGTTAGAAATTGGTCAAAAAATACACGTTGAAACATTGAAACATTGAAACACTGAAACATTGAAACATTGAAACAAATCTCCATTGACAGCAGTTGGTTCAGTGTGTTTCTCTGGACAGTTCACTGTGTTCAGCCTGCAGATCAGCTGACTTCACTGTGAAAAATATCCAACTTAATTCATTTAGTATCGAGTCGTAAAAAATCTTGTTTTCCTTAAAACAAGTGAAATAAATCTGTCAGTGGGTTGTGATGATTTGAATCATTTTACTGACTTGTGATCAGTTGGATCACTAACTAAAATCATGATGTCACTTCCTTAGACAAGTTGATCTGCATTAGAAACAAATTAAATTCTCTCACCCCACTGACATTTTTTCACTGGTTTTAATAAAAAATAACCTTAAAAATAACTAAACTAAATGACTTGTTAATTGGATATTTGCTGGCACGTGATTGGCTGCTGATTGGTGGAAATGTCAGCTGTAAACTGCAGACGAGGAAACGAGGCGAAGTGGTTCAGACCCGGTTCCGTTCAGACCCGGTTCGGTTCAGATCCAGCGGATATGTGGCGGCATGTCGGAAAAACACTTTGTGATTTCCTGATTAGTGAAAGTGTGGAGGAACATGAAAATCAAGCTCTCTGATTGGATAGTTTTGTTACAAGCTCTCTGATTGGACAGTGTTTTGTTACAAGCTCTCTGATTGGACAGGGTTTTGTTACAAGCTCTCTGATTGGATAGTTTTGTTACAAGCTCTCTGATTGGACAGTGTTTTGTTACAAGCTCTCTGATTGGTTCTCATTTGTCCTCTGAGCTCTGCGATTGGGAGTTGGATTTTTTGATCTCTTGGCTGTCATTCGTTCCTTCCCTCTCGCCGTCTTCCTCTCCCAGCATGCCCTGGAAGTCGTGTTCGGCGTCGCTCTGGGTGGGCTGTACGGGCGAGCGGGGGGGTCGCAGGAAGCCCAGGCCCCGCCCCTTCCTGCCCAGCGCCTCGGGGCTCGGCAGGCTGCGGACCGACGCCTTCGACGACTGTCTGGAGAACTGGAAGGAGAGCTGGCGGCCGCGGGGCCGGGCGGGGGGCCGGGCCGCAGCTTTGTTCACGCTCCATCGGAACTTCTTGGGTCCCAGGTGGGTGGGGGAGCAACAGACCGAGGAGCCGTCCCTGGGAAAACAAAGGACGGGTCAGACTAGGAACAGACATGAGATGAGAGGTGGGGTAAGAATAGGATCAGAAAACAAAGGAGGGGTCAGAAGAGGAGTGAAAAACAAAGGACACGACAGACAAGGAGCGGAATACAAGGAGGGGCCAGGTTACTAAGAGCAGAAAACAAGGAGAGGTCAAGCAGCATCCATAATGCTCGGGGCGAGGGGACATACTGGGAAAAGAAAACAAGTAGGGGACAAACAGTAAACAAGGAGGAGTCAGTTTGCTAGGAGCAGAAACAAGGAGGGGTCATGTGACATCAATACCGAACCCAGTGAGTCACCTCAGGTCGTCCCAGCCTGGCGTCTCCTCGGCGGGGGGCGGGGCCACCTGAGGCCCGGGCCGCCGCGAGGCCTCCAGGCCGTTCTGAGGCTTCGGCGCACCGCCGCCGACGAAGAAATCCACGTCGCCACGGCAACCGGACAATGGCGGGCTGACGATGACCTGGGGGAGCTCGGCGGAGGGGGTGCGGGAGCGGGAGGGAGGGAGCGGCGTGTCGGGGGAGGGAGGGGTGCTGCTCACCTCCCTCAGCGTGGCCAGGGTGTCCAGAGAGGAGGGGGGCGGAGCCACATCGTCGGGGCCGGGGTGCACCCTGGGAGGACGGATGGAAAAACAAAATGGATGATGGAGAGACAAACAGTTAAAGTATAAAGGCTCATTCCCATCTGGAAGGAAAACTATAGAGACTGCCCCCTTCTTTCTTACTACTTCAATTTAAACCAATAACTTTCTTGCAGTGTTTTAAACTGACCAATAGTGGAACTGTAGTGACCTGAATCGACCAATAGCGCGACTGGTCATCAGTCGTCTGCTGGAACAAATCTCATCACTTTCAATCTGAGTCATTTACACAAACACAAGATCTCAAGTCAAGACTTTAGAAACCTTTTCAAGTCATCAGAGTACAAGTCAAGTCAAGTCTCAAGCTATTAAAACTGTGACTCGAGTCCCATCCTCTGCTCGATAGTAGTAATTTTTATCAACCAATAGCATTCCTGCAAGTAATTCAAATGGACCAATAGCGTGCTGCAGTAATTCAAATGGACCAATAGCGTACTGCAGTAATTCAGATGGACCAATAGCGTGCTGCAGTAATTCAGATGGACCAATAGCGTACTGCAGTAATTCAGATGGACCAATAGCGTGCCTGTAGTCGGGGCTGTAGGAGAAGAAGCCGCCGGCTGCGTCACTGCTGTGGCGTTTGAAGGCGGCTCGCGGCGGCTGCAGCTCCAGAGGCTCCTGGACACTCAGCAGCCGGCGGACTCGACCCAGAACCTGAACAGAGGAGGAGGAGGGAGGAGGAGAGGAGAGAGGGGAGGAGGAGGGAAGAGGAGGATGAAACTGATGCCCCTGTGTGAAGGGCTTTGAACTGGTTTCACACAACATCCCACTACTATAACTGGAGAGCGGTTTGTGTGTTTGTGTGTCCCACCATGGAGGAGAGGAGAGGAGAGGAGAGGAGAGGAGAGGAGAGGAGAGGAGAGGAGAGGAGAGGAGAGGAGAGGAGGAGAGGAGAGGAGAGGGGGGGAGAAGAGAGGAGAGGAGGAGAGGAGAGGAGACAAGGAGAGGAGAGGAGAGGAGACATGTAGAGGAGACATGTAGAGGAGAGGAGAGGAGAGAGGAGAGGAGACAAGGAGAGGAGAGAGGAGAGGAGAGGAGAGGAGACATGTAGGGGAGAGGAGAGACGGAGAGGAGGAGAGGAGAGAGGAGA
>NW_027284748.1:0-16905 GCF_046629955.1 Centroberyx affinis | reverse complement strand
TATACCTAAGTACAGTCCGCTTATGGGGAGGTAAAGTGCACCTCCTCCCCACCACAGACACACACACACACACACACACACACACACACTTATCCAGGTGTCAGTGGAGCGTATACAGTAGGTGAGCTGAATGCTGTGATGGGCCTGAAGCCCAATGAACCGTGTGCCCTCCACTCTCTCTGTCTCATGTTGGAACAGATGGCAAGACTACCAACCCATGCACTCATCCATCATTCACCATGCATTTAGCCAAGCAGTGTATATGTGTGTGTATGTGTGTGTGTGTGTGTGTGTGTGTGTGTGTGTGTGTGTGCCCACAGCGTACTCCTAGGTGAAGTGACACTGAAGAGTTGGACTATAAAACAGGCGTCCATGTTTCCGCCCACACACTCGCCGACGAACTGCATATAACAAAGATGCTTGAGCGGCACACCTGCCTGATGGAAAAAAAGTGGAATATCCAAAATGTTCTGCAGAATTTAATAGAGATGGTTGGATTCCTAACTGCTCTGGATCAACTGAACAGTGAGGCTGCTGAACATGGCACAGCGTTGGCGATGCCTGCCAAAATTCCTCCGGTGTTCCTCGCGCCCATCCCTTCCCCCCTTCTCTCCCCATCACTCCATCCTTCTGAAGCATCGGGGTAGAGGAAGTGCAGATGTGTAGTTTGTGTTTCCGCCCTTCATCTCTCTCCATGTCTCTCTCTCTCTCTCTCCATGTAGTGATTTCTGCGAGGAGTGTGGAGTGCTTCGGGCGAAAACGCCGAAACCATCTGCTCCACTCGGCCTGTCTCTCTTCCTTACAGTTTCTCCAGCTCTCTCTCTCTCTCTTTGCCTTTCGTTCCCTTCCCTCTCCTCTTCCTCGCGGTCGCCTCTGCTCCACAGATCGTTAATTGTTCTTTGTTTAGGTCGTCCGCGAGAAGCTGCGACCCTGAATTCAAAGCTCGCTCATGAATTTTTCTTACCCTTGCTTTTTTATCACTTAAAGGGGCTGTCTCAACATTGCCGGCAATTAAAATGTTTAAGCTCCATGTGTTATTTTATTATTTCCGTTTAACAAATGGGCGCTACTATGGAAGTGTTTTGCTTACATTCTGCTCGTAAAATCATGTGTGCCTCATCTAGGAGAAACTGCCAAGTGCAAGTGCCTGTTTTGGACAAGGATGCTTTCAATATTCAGTCAAAACAAACGTCAACAGAATAACATATTAATTTCAAAGATGGTGTACTGTAGATGCATCTTTCTCCATTGCCATCTATCACAAACACTGCTGAACATTCACTGCATCAACCATCTGCTTAGCTGAGCTTCAAATTCTGGCTCCTAAGAAGACTGTGAACTCATCACTCCCTTTGTAGATGTCAATGTAAAAAGATAACACAAGATGTTACAAGTCTCTTATGTCACATACCTTCTGCCCATCTGAAGAGAACAGCTGGTTAAATGTTCATGCTAACAGGCCCATGCAACATTGGGCTTCATGGTTTGACACCTGTCTGATTTCTCTAATGTGTTCTCATGAAAATGAATGAAATGAGCATTAAGTCTGAAACACAGATTTACATGCTGTGGCCATTAATTGGATTCTGTGACAACAGCACGAATTGGACATGGCATTTTCACCTAAAGGTTGGCTAATGGTTAAGGTTAGGCAACTAAAATACCTTTGGTTAAGGTTTGGGTTAAGGTTATGGTTAGGGAAAGGCTTTGGTCATAGTTAAATAAGAACAATTTTAGCTAAAAATTTTAATTTGACAGTAGAAATCTTCTTTGTACGATCCATCCACCACTCCAACCACAATGCTCTTACTTCGACAGAGTGTATTTGCATTTTAAGACTTTGTGCTTCTTTCACAAAAAACCTTTCTATACCAACCTCCAATCCTGACTCCCTCCAGTCCTAAGGCCCTGATCTCCCCTGCCATGCTTGTGTTTTGTGCCATTGTCTCTGCTATAAACTTCAGTGGGGATGTGACTTGTGTCCAGGTTGTGTGCAGGTTCTTCAGTTCTCTGGTCCTCTGTGGTGTGATGGGCAACATTACGAATGCAACAGTAATGAACACGCGGCGTGAGCTGTGTTGGGCTTTGACCGCCTTGTCTCCTGACAGGATCGCTGGCTGCCCCTGGGGGAAATATGGCAGCAGGCATCGGCCGCTCAGCTATTTAAAGCATTGATGGGTTTCGTTGTTCATTTCTGCGTTGTAATTACTTTCTACATCTACCTGGATAATAAGGTGGCGTTGAATATGCCCACCAATAAGAGGATGACTCGACTAATTGACAGGATTCTTATAACGTTCTTTGTTCTCTGGGTTCCAGTCCATATAACATAACATTACAGGGATGGTACTGAAATATTCATGGCTTGAAAAATGAAAATGAATCTGATGACAGGGTAGAAAGGACTAGGATGAGAACAAAGAGCATGCTGGGAAAAGAATCCTCAGTGAGTCAAGGCAATCCCTCGGACTATAGAGATGGCTTTAGAAGTCTGGCAACTCTCTCTTTTGTTTTCTTTCTCTTACTTCCTGTCTTTCACTATCTTAGCTTCTGTGTTACTTTGCTCTCTGTGTTTTTTTTTTATCTGTCATTCAGCTACATTCCCTCCATGTCTCTGTGCCGTAATACAAAGCCAACAGGTACACGGTTTGATTCACTGCGACAAGGGAGCCGCTCTCCAGTAAACTTGGCTCTCTTGCTGCTTTCTAAACCTGATCAAGTCAAATGACCCTGCGTCCATTCCATTCAACCAGTCTATTCATTAGCTAATTAAAATAAATGGCCACTTAGCCAAATCAATTCCAAGAAGACTACCGCCCCACTGTAGTCCGGCTCCCTCTCCCCATGGATCAAGGCATGCTGGAAAGGCAGGCTGACAGAGGTCTGATTGGGGCCAGAGTGAGTGAGCTGTTCCTGGGTAAACAGAGTCTGGTGTCCCCCTCTGGATCCCTGGAGCCATGGAGTCTTTTTGTGTCATCGAACCAGCAGCCTCTATTTCGATGGCGGTAACAGTAGATGTGACAGACATGCAAGAATACACCGCAAACACACTCACATACAGCAAATTCAGAGGCTGTAACAATGTATGCGTAGAAAATATTGCGTACTGGACTGTGTACAGTACTTTGTATCGGAAACCTCAGTCAACAAACATGTAATGCTCTGACAACGCTGCAACCAATGAATTATTCTGTTTAAATTATACTGCTTTCATTGGAAGCAGACACGTGACCAGAGAGCATAAATCTGTGTGTGTGTGTGTGTGTGTGTGTGTGTGTGTGTGTGTGTGTGTGTGTGTGTGTTGTGTGTGCACACGGGGGATGATACACTGGAAAATATTTTGGGCAAATGAAGGGGTTACTATTTATGAGCTGCTGGGGAAATGGAGGCAGTGGGCAATGGGCCACTTGCACCGTTTGCAATTTTTAACAACAAATTTGACAGTTTGAGGAGCAAAAGTGTTTGAAGCTACATGGCCAACTCATTCATAATTTACTGATGACCTTTTACCACAGATATTTTGATTCCTTCCAAACATAGCGATGTCAAAGCAGATCACCATAGAAACATTACTTGCATTGAAATCAGAAATGTGTGTTATTGATGTGTCATTATATTTCAACATTCACAGGAACGAAGAAGCCGACTCAACATCGCCCAAATAAAAGGCTATGAGTCACTCTCATCACAACAGCTTGTACAGGCTGCCGTTGCTGTCAAATATTTTGGAGAGATGGAACTGCATCCATTTTCTTGTTTCTGATTTGATGATGTTGAAACTTTGCAGGCAATCTTGGTTAGCTATTAACATCATTAAGTTCATTATTGGACACAATTTTACCAGCTGTGATGAGATTTCAGACTTTCTGTCTACTTTCCATTAAGCCCATCATTATGACTGCAAGCAAACCACTAATTTAAAAAGTCCAAGTTAGCTCTAAAATCATGTTTGTTTGTTTATGTAACTGAATGATGGACAGTTATTGATACAGTGCATACAACCCCCGAGTCCAACTCCTTGGTCTATTATTGGACATGTTATAACCAGCAGCTAATGCAATATCTGTTATTGCTCTGGCCTTTTCCTGGCTTGGCAAGGTGACAAGATGGAGATCTGAGTTAGAGCATTGCCTAAGTCTTAGTACCCACAACTGTAAATTGCTTGTCCAGCAATTAGGCAGATGTGCTAAACGGAATTCTAATTGTCTTTGATCTCCATAATATGTGTTACAAAAATTGGCATATGCATATAAATCTTTTAAAAACTGTCGACTGACTGACTGTGGGGGGTCATTGTCCAAATTTTGTGGGAAGAAGGAAAGAAGTACGTTGGGGACGTGTCCAATAGTGCCTGTCTAGCTGTCTAATAATAAACACATTTATGTCAAAATGATACAGTGCTTTGTTTCCACAGTGCCAGCAAAAATTCAGAGATTTTTGTATCACCACCCTAGATAGAGTATGTGATGTTAATTCTATGTGAGAGAAGCACTGCAGTGTGTCTCCACCCTGCAGCCCTGCTATGGTGATGTTATAGTGATGCTATTATTGTGCGTTCATGTGCTGCTGGGATTATCAGATGTACAACTTTCCCACCGGGAAGTATACCGCTTCAACATTCCCCCAGAGTCAGGCACTTAAATCGAGATTCTGATGGTGCACAAATTGGCTGCGTTGTGACGTAGCCGCCTCAGCCAACATGACTCACAACAACATCGCTCTGCTGTTGCCTAAATAACTAGATAACTGCTTACTAAAAACACCATAAATCACCTCAAGCGTCTCCTTTCCTCCTCATTCTCACACAACAGCTCTGGAGATGTTTGTTCAAAGAAATGAGCTGCCAGAGATAAATCACATGATTCATCACCTCCGTGTTTGTTTTTATTTCTGACTGAAAAGCACATGAACGTGCAGAAGTCCAACTTGGCAACTTGGAGGGAAGTACATTT
This sequence comes from Centroberyx affinis, assembly GCF_046629955.1. Lineage (NCBI taxonomy): Eukaryota > Metazoa > Chordata > Actinopteri > Beryciformes > Berycidae > Centroberyx > Centroberyx affinis. The sequence goes on along the minus strand of NW_027284748.1, from coordinate 11,953 downwards.
GACGTGCACATGAATGCGACATGTGTCTGTCTGACACCCTCTCTGTCCAGTCCTGTTAACACTACAGGTGGACAGAGACTTGCTGGGTCTCAGTGTCTTGCTCTCTGTCTCTCTCTGTTTCTGTCACTTCCTCTATATATCCTTTGGTTTCTCTCTCTCTTTCTTTCCCCTTACCCAAATATGTAAAAGCTCAAGTGCACACACGGGAGAGAGCCACAAACTCCTAGTCTGGTAAATCTGTACAGATGGATGACGACTGAGTGCCCTCTGCCACGGCGGTGGATCTCTTGTCAAGCCTGTGTGATCTGCCAGTGAGAACGGGCTTAACCAGCCGCTCACAGCTTCGTCATCCAACGCCTGGGTTTCTACAAGAGGGATTTTCACCGTCCTGTTGTTGTACTTGTGAAAGTCATTTAAGGTCCTGCTTAGGGAAATACTTCAAGTAGTGAAGGTGGAATTTAAGGCAGGAATTGAATGCATCATGGGATGTTGCAGAGGGTTCTGTACATGGCAAGAAGCATGGTAGAAGCATTTGATTCAGACTTGTTTGGTCTTTTCTCTCTTGCTGCACTGCACTTCTCCGTCCAGATAGCTGCTCACACAGAAAGCAATCTGTTTTCTCAACTGAGCAAACAGGCCAAATGAGTGTGCCCATGTACGCATGCACACTAATAAACACACACACACACACACACATGTGCGAGGCATAAACACATACATGCATGCACAAGCACATGCGTGTGCAGATAAACTAACTGCAGCAGGGGAGCTGTATCAGGCAGAGATTGGGAATGAAAGTTTCCTGAATGGAGATCAGTCTGTGTGTGTGTGTGTGTTTGCGTGTTTGTGTGTGTGTGTGTGTGTGTGTACTATGCTGCTCTCAGCAGTGTGGGAGGCCTGATTTGTAGCAGTAATATCGACAGGAAAGGCCTTGGAATGAGGTCTTTCCTATGGGGAGCCCTCCTACCCTTTGTTGCCTGCACAGGTTTGCACACACACACACACACACACACACACACACACACACACACACAGGTTTGTATTACCATACTTGTGAGGACCTTTCATTCCCAAACTTACTTAACCCTAAACCCAAGTCATAACCTTAAATATCCCCTTGAAAAAGTGCAGTCCAGCAAAATGCCCTCACTTCGGAGGATGCTTGTAATCCACTACAGCGAAGTGCCAGAGACACAGAGTGCACAAAGTGTTCTCACACCGACAAGAGCTCTAAATCCAATACAAGGACAGGCACACACACACACACATGCACACACAGTTACACACCTTTCTCACTTACACTTGCAACATCGAATGGAACATTGGAGGCACAAGGGAAGCAGACAGTCAGACAGGAACACATCTAGGCCCGGTAACACCTTGTAAATCAGAGAGAGGCTGGTGGGCTGTGCACTCTATCTGCAGTTGTCCACACTTCTCTCTCACACCCTGTTCCTCCACTGACACATTGGCCAATTAAACTTCTAAAACCCTGACACTCAGACAGCCTGCTTTCTGAAGGATCTCGGCTGATTTTGAACGTGTGTGTGCGTGTGTGTGTGTGTGTGTGCGTGCGTGCGTGCATGTGCTCAGGATATACTGTACTGGCATTTCTGTCAGCCAATAGATGGGTTCCTGTTTGACTCTGAGACTGGGGAACTTTTAAAAAGTATGATACAGCAAAATTCTCTCTGGAGTCGCTTTCAAACATACTGGACTGTTTGTTATCATATACCAAGGCTTATCCATGAAGCCCAGCCAAACTACAGATAGAAGACAAAACAACTCTTATAATGCCAAATGGCCAGGCCTCTACCACAATTAGAAAAGGAAAAGTCACCTTCAACTGGGAAACTTCAACTTCTCAGTAAAGTCGATTAAAAAAGCCAAGAGAGTAAAATGTTTCCGGGACATTTGGGGAGTTTCACAAGTGTAAAGTGTCTAAAATCCCTAGTGTGCTCTCTTTCAAATTGTTAGTGGAACTATGGGACTACTTTCTTTTCAATGCATTTCATTGGTTTTGTAATGTCATGACAATACTTGGTCATGGCCAGTGCTTTTTTTTTTTTTTTAGCACTTACACCAATGACGGTCCTTCCACAGGGGGCCATACACTCAATCATGATTTCAATCAAGTCATTTTTGCACTACAAAGTGACTGTGTACAAAGTATTTCAAATATAATTATATGATTTCCAGGTAGCCAGGTAAGGCTGATTGACAAGCCCATTCATTTTCTTTTCAGATGAAAAAGCAGGAGGAGATGAAAGGGCCAGAAGATCTCAGAGTATTTCAAAGGGCCGGAGACCATCAAGGATTCAGTTCACACATGACAAATCCTTTTCAGCACCGAGCCGCAAAGATTGACATAAAGACGGGAAGTGATTGTCAACCGCTGACAGTCCATTTCCACAGGTTATCAAAAGCACACTGAACACCTGCAGCATGTGTGCGTGTGTTTGTGTGTGTGTATGTGTGTGTGCGTGTCTGCACCCTTTTGAATATGCATGTGCGAGTGACCGGTTGAGTGCATATAGCCGCGCAGGATTATAGAAACAGTGGATTATTTCCTCCGCGTCTTGAAGAAGCTCCTTTAAATCCCTAAATGAGCAGTCAAGGAGAGGACAGCGGCTTGAAAGGACTTGGAAATGAAATGGTTTCTTCTGAGTCATTCAGAGTGTCTCTGGTAATGCCGCTACAATAAAAGTGACCTACAGTTTTCTGAAAGGAGATGCTGCGCGGAATAAACAGCTGTTAAAAAAATCCATATGGAGCTACTGTTTGTATTTGTCAATATTTGTTTTGGGTTAGAGGTTTTTTTTATATGAATTGTTATTGTGAATGAGACGTGTGTTTGTTTGTGTGTGCACATGAAAGCATGGAAGCAAGAAGATGGGGGTGTGTGTGTATGTGTGTGTGTGTGTGTGTGTGTGCGCACGCATCACTGTGTGGGCCCTGCCATCCAGCAGTAAACAGTTGAAGGAAAAACACGATGACTGAGCCCAGCAGCCTGTTAGTCTGTTGATAAAGGAGAGACACTCCTTTAGAACACAAGAGGAGCAAAACACAAAGCCTGGTCTCTCTCTCTCTCCTCTCTCTCTCTCTCTCTCTCTCTCTCTCTCTCCCACTGTCTCCTTCTCTCCCTCTCACTTTTCCTGGCAGCTGTCGTTTGCTCGGGACGGCAACGGCAAAGACAAAGGAGCAGAAAAGGACGAAGGGATAGATACCGACTGGAGGGAGATGCGAGAACAAAGATAGAGGGAGAAAGGAGGGAAGAGAGAAGAACGGGAAGCGGGAAGAATATAGATGAGAATGGGAGTGGGGGGATTGATGGGAAGAAGAGAGGAACGTCTGAAAAGGAAGGACAGGGGAAGAGGGAGTGTTTAGAGTCCAACTGAGAAACTGCAAAGGGAGAACGGTGGATGGATGGATGGAAACATGGAACAATAAGCGGACCATAACAGCAAAGACAGATGAAGACAGGTAGAGGAAGAGAGAGAGAAATATTGGAGGCAGAGGAAGACATGAGGCAGGATGTGCGTATGTGTATGTGTGTGTGTGTGTGTGTGTGTGTGTGTGTAGGGAGGATCTGGCAAGCGATGGTTTCGGCCTTCAGTGGGGAGCTGATAAATCCACAGCCGTTTGACTCCTGCCAGACGCCGCCACACACACTCACACACACTCACTCACTCACACACACTACACACACTACACACTACACACACTACATCTCCATCTGTTTGACTTGTGCCAGTTGCCCCCCTTTCAATTACCCAGCATGCCTTTCTCCCTCGGATAAATGAGCCTACTCAGTGAATGCCCATGACTGTCAAGAGAGAAAGAGGCAGATGGACAGACAGAAAGACAGAGGGGGGCGTTAGGGAGAGGAGACAGTGAGCAAAGCCTGGTCACAGATACCTGACACACAAAAACTGAACTGATGGTGTGTGTGAGGATGGCAGTCGTCCTTTCTATGATAATGTGAATAATGCAATGTAACAGTTTCAAGTTTCATATCTAAAAAGCCAATACTGCTATGATACCACAGCAAACAAGAAAAATATGTTTTCATATGCTGAGTGTCCGTCTTTGTCGCCTCGGCAAGCAAAACAGTTCCATATTTCCCTCCTGGCTCCAGTTTAAGTGGAATGGGATTCAGCTCAAGACTTGGTGGACTGTGTGACGCTGTTGCCATGTTTTCAGCTGTTTCAGTTTTGCACTTACTGCTGCAATCCACCATCAAGAGCCAGACTGCGGCTCTGTCTATTCCAATCCTTTTCACTCCTTTTTCTTCTAGCTATTCCAATCCATACCCCATCTGCATTTCTACGCCCTCTGGAGGTGACGTTGAAACGGGATTCGGTAAAAGTATTGAGCGTTTATGAAGTTCAAAATTGAATTGAATTGCAATGGTATTGACGCAGACAAATTTTCAGTTGTTGTAACAAAGTTCTCTTTTCTCCTGCCCCCCCCCTCATGGTCTGCTGTACAGTCCCTGGAGCTGGTAGGGATTCATTGTGTTCCTCAAGGACACTTTCTGGGCTTCATCCCGGGGCTTTTGGTTGAAAGACAGGCTCAAACCACTAGGCAATTACAGCAATTACAGCTTCAGATGTTCACATGTCCATCCATCATGGCAAGAACATGTTGTTGTTATGTTTCCCCATGACAGCCGTGTATATAGGCATGTTAGTTGTGTAGAAATGTTTCATATCTTTGTACGAGAACCATTTAGTCCCTCGAGGCTGAGGTACTCTCTCTCTCTCTCTCACCGTCAGCAGGTGTTGTGTATTGCAGCAGGTCCAGAGCTCCTGTGTATGCTAATGCGAGGAATAATTAAATGCTGTCATATCTTAGAGACCGGCTCCCAGGTAACAGCGCCATGACGACAGCCGCGCTGTCAATCAAATGGGAAGGGTGTCAACCTGAGGAGATCTTGGACAGACGGGAATGAAAGGAAGAGGAAGGAGGGGGATGGGCGCAAAGAGGGGAGCAAAAGGGTGAGGTCTTCATCACGGGTGATTTGTGGGCGAAATGAAAATCCCCCGCTGCAGACAAGTCCGGCCGAATCAAAGCCTTCAAAGCACCATAAAAACGTTCAATGCCTGCCATGTATTCATACCCAGCTAACAAGCGGGGAGATGAGAGCTTAACACGGTGAGCTACATTTCCACCCTTCAGCCGTAGGAGTTGCTCCAACCTTCAGGTGAGGCATGGTCACTGTACTAAGCTGCGCTGCTGAGAACAGCATAAAGTCAAAGTCATAACGCCCAGTGTGGCCTGCTATGTAAACCTCCATAAATCCTTTCTGGTCATTAAGATATTCCTTTGAGTAAATGGGCTGAAGCGGCACATCTTCTTAGTTTGTTTTCTATGTGGAGGTTGGGAGCGTTGATTAAGCATGGAGGGGAAAGGGGGGGGGGCTGTGGTTTCCATTCTGCTGACTCCTTCAGGGACCGACTCCTCTCCCCACCTCGTTTAAATAGGGAGGAGGGCAGCTAAAGGGGGCCGCTTGGTCAAACAGTGCCGAGTGTGTGAGAGGGGCTAATGAGAGCTCTGTGGCCCAGTTCTCCAGAGTGAGTGTGTGTGTGTGTGTGTGTGTGTGTGTGCGCGTGTGAGAGTGAGAGAGAGAGTCATGTCCTGATATTTCGGTTCGTTTACAACTAAGCCAGTAAAATTAATTGGGCAACAGCAGCAAGGAACCATGACGCTGATCCAAAGACAAACACACACACAAACATGTTTGGAAAAAAAAACAACAGAGCAACAAACCTGTGCGGCACGTTGGCTGAGCACCATGCAAAACAGGTTACAGGCACACACACACACACCCACTCCTAGATACAAATTGGTGTGATGTAATGCACAAAGCACAAAAAAAAAACAAAAAAAAAAACACAACATGCTTTGCTCTCTTCCAAAATCTAACATCATTCCGCCCTCCCACCCTCCCTCTCCCGTCTCCGCTCGGCTGCTGTAAGTAGGGCACATCAATTTTTCACACTGCCTCTGTCTCTCACTCTGGCTGTGGCTGTGACCGCGGCACCTGGCCCGACCATACGGGTCAAACCCCATCTATATGTACTGTCATATCCCACCCACCCTCCGACGAATGAAATCCTCACCTCTGCTCTCCTCTCCACTCCTCCACATTCTCCTCTCTCCTCTTCTCCACATCCTTTTCTCTCCATCCTCTGTGATTCCTGCCGCCTTAGCCGGGAATCTCTTACAGTAACATGTCATCCATCTCCTGCTGTATGCAATATGTTGTAATCACAGAAGCAGAGACACGCACACGCTCACACACACACACACACACATACCATGCAGGGATGGCTGGATAATGACATGGAGACGAAATGGCAAAGAGGGTTGTGTGTGAGAAAGCATCACCACATTATGTTTGGTCTGGACTTCCTGATGCTGCACTTTACCGGGATTCATCCCTACACACACACACACACACACACACTTACACACAAACAGGGTCCTGTTGTTTTGCATACATCCCACTATCAAAGATACATGCCACAGAATTTATAGCACAACTCCGGTATCAAAAACCCATGGAGCACAACATTTTCTGCCCCAGGTCTCGCATCTTTGAAAATATTCCTTTTGAATTATGTATTAAAGCCTCTACATTCAGTTTGTGTGCGAGTGTGCGTCGTGCTCGGCATACAAACCATATACCAAAGACGGAGCAACAATCAAATATCTCAAGTGGAAAACAAACTCGTACATATTTAAAAAGCGTCAGGGAATTGACTTGTTCTGCGAAGTAATCCTTTAAATATAGTTTCTCCTTTCTCACTGAAGCTTGTTTAGTCACTGTTGAGTAGCAGCATTCAGTAGTTTGCTGTTTTGAGAAAGCGCAATACACTCAGAAGTGTAAGTACGCGATACACACACAGACACACACACACGCGGTGAAGAAATAATGAGAAAATAGATAAATATAATAAAAAAGCCCATTAGCGGGTCACAGGTCAAGACTCTAATTTTATGACTTCCAGCGCTTGCCTTTATTGCACCTTCAGATCCAGCTTGTGTGAAATGTCAGGTCAATTGGTGTCATGGTTAAAGTTCATTCATCGTGTCAGCGGTCCCACAGTTAGTCCAACATTTTCCTGACAGAAACGAGGGCCAAGTGTGACGGGACCGGGCTTCTGCGGGAGGCTTTCACTGTGAAAATGCTAAATAATTCAGTGCGAAAGGGCAGTTTTTAAAAGCCTTAACCGCCCGAGCTAACCTCTCCAATATTGTACGGGGGCAAGCCGGAGCCCGGGTTGAATAAAATCATTTCATTTCTGCCCACTTCAAAGCTAATATGTCATACGTCTGTAATGCCAGGAGGGTCCGTCTGGGATCTCCTTCACAGTTAATATTTGTGCCTGGGCGGAGTAATAAGAGAAAGGTCATGGTGGGGGGGGGTTGCTGCAAGTCGTGCCACAGTCTTCCCTGACGCCTGAGTGAACAACACGGGAAGGTGCTGTAGGTTGGAAATGTACACTGCAAAAACAGCCATCTTAACAAGACATTTTAAATCTTATTTTTTCTGAAAACAAATGAAAAATCCCTCCAATGGGATGCCGTTGCAATGCTGTTTCACTTTTTTTCAATAGATCAGATCAGATCAGACCACAAGCGTCCTTGATTCAGGAACCTTCTTGAAACAAGTTAATTTGCATTGGAAACAAGTGGAATTACCTCACAGCATTTGCCGATTTCTGTTCATTATTGTTCACATTTTAAGAAAAATTTGACTTGAAATCCTTCATTAAATGACTCGTTAAGTCAGTCTATTCTATTCTGGCGCTCCAACATGAGATAACTCATCCTATTTATTTCCAAATAGGTTTGCAGCATGGGGTAATGAACTGACATGGAATGATATGGAGTTTTAACAACAAGAAGAGGGAAAAAATGCAGGGGAGGCAATTCAAACGTGTGTATGTGTGTGGGGAGTGGCGGTGGGTGGGTGGGTGGCGGGGGGTTATCACCTCGCTAGGAGCAATCTGCAAGAATGACAGCCATATTAAATCCATTTAATGCATTGTGAAAGAAGACGAGGGCTGAGGTGTGAAACGGTGTAAATTGTTGTTTATGAGTTGGTGTGATGGTTAAGTGGGGCCTGGCAGAAGAGCTGGTTAAATAAAGAGGTCTGGAGATGGTTATGTGGTAATCCACTTGTCAACCAGACTGTGGGCTGAAGACGGGACCCAGTATACAGAGACAGACGGAGGAGAGGAGGAAGGGATAACACTCAAACCCCCTCCAAGGAGGGGTAGGAAACAGGAGATAGACGAGGAGAGGCAAAGACAAACAGGGAGAGAGGAATGAGACGAGAAGATCTGGTGATCAGACAGATGGGGGGAGTAAACACAAGAGAGGCGGAAAGGAGGAAGGAGCGGCAAAAAAACGAGAAGAGCGACAGCTTTGCGAAAGATGAAGCTGGGGGAGTAGAGCACGTTGGGGGGGGATTGAGAAGAGAAGACTAGCTGGGGGCTTCGAGACTTAAAGCTATCAAACAGCCAGGCATGACAAAGAGTGAGCGAGAGGGAAAGAGAGAGAGAGAGAATGAAGGATAAGAGGAGATGAAGAGAGAGCGGAATCGTATAGACATTGGTGTGAATGTGTGTGAGAGAGAAGGAAGAACAGAGAGAGAGGGAGGGGACAGAGAGAGGAAAAGAGGGTCAGAGAGAGAGAGAGAGAGAGGGGACAGAGAGAACGAGGAAAAACGAGGGTGGAATGAGGGAGTGAATGGGAAAACGACGAGAGAGGATAGAGACGTGAAAGGGCAGCGGAGCGGCAGAAATCAATTCCCGTCGGGGGCCGCGGGATCGGGGCAGTGGAGTGCAAATGCTACATTATAAACACTCAGTAGGCTATGGCCCGGGAACACAAGCCATCAATTCGCCCTGGATGTGCAGTGAAAAATATCCTCATCGCTTCCCCCTGCGAGCGCTTCCCACATGAGAGGAGCCGTTGACTCGCTGCACGCAAAAGGGGGGCCAGAGAGCGGACGTCCCGTAAGGTCTGCGTCCCGAGGATTTCGCGCGCCCTTCAGGATGCGACATCTCCCCCCCCCCCCCCCCCCCCCCCCCCGTTCTGGCAAGTGGAGCTGGTGTCGTGGCTCAAAACGTTTCCCCCCGTCAAAAGGCTGGGCTTGTGTTATCGCGTCTGGCACCCAGGTTCTGCCTTTTGAGGACTAAGGGCTATGAAGGATTTGAACAATTTGATGTACAAAAGAACATGCTCATACTCAATGGGCCTGGCTATGTTGTGCTGTATTGTATCTAATGGGCTCACATAGGACTAGAGGATTGCGAGCAATAATACTACCAAGCTGTGTGCTAAGCTTTAATTTCATTGATAATATCACCTTGGCGGCCTGGGCCTAAGCCCCTATCCCTTGGTGTTGGTCTAAATCAAAAACTTGCTTTCCCTCTCTGCTCATTCTCTCTTTCTCTCTCTCTCTCTCTCCCTCTCTCTCTCTCTCTCTCTTCTTTGTTGCAGGATGTAGTATTGCTAACGTGTGTGTTTGCCCTTCGATTCTGCTGTCAAAGGTATCAATAAACAACCTACAGTGTTTTTTCATGGCCTTCTCTCTCTCTCTCTCTCTCTCTCTCTCTCTTTCTCTCTCTCTCACTCTATCCCTCTCACACACACACAGACGCACAGAAGTGTGTGCACACGCTAACTTGCACTCACATGCACGGACCCATGCGCACGCCTTGCCAGGGGCGTCTTCATTATTAAAAACCCCTCTAAAAGAATGGATGCTTACCCGCAATCACCCCACGCAATTACCGACACACTTGCTCACATAATAGCTGGTTTTCATTCATTCGGCTGGATTGTTTCCCTTAAGTCTTTTTTGGCTTTCTGTGCTTTCTTGCCATTATTTCTCATACACTCTGCCCTCAGACTGGCTGCCTCAAAGCCACTCTAATTGCATTGGGGACCGGCCTTTAAAGGGTTGCTATGGTGACCGGTAGAGCCTTCGCCGCGCCGCATGCTGCCTCGCTCGCTCCCGCTACTTTAGCTTTAGCGCGATCTCTCTCTCTCTCTCTTTCTCTTTTACTCTTTCATGTGTCACTGTACTTCCTACCTCATCTATCCCTTTCTACTTCTTTCTATTCACCCCTTAATTATTTCCCACTCTTGCATGCTGCTTGATGAAGGGGGGGAGGGTCTCCCAGAAGATGAGTGATCCGCAGATGTGGGAGGAGAATGGCTTGCTAATAAACACTCGAACCCGCGTGGGCTTTACATGTATGCATGCATGCACAACCCCCCCCCCCCCACACACACACACACACACACAGGCTTTGAAAGCCGTCACGCCGCGTTGGCCAGAGATACAGTAGCGGGGATTGAACGGCAGCCCAGCGTGAGTCTGTACCAGCGTCATCACAGCTGGCCGACAGTAAATACATGCAGACAACACTGTTACTCAAAGAGAAATACCCAGCACAATCTTCCCTACATCTGTATTTTCATCATTGACGTGTGGGAAATAGCTGAATACACACAGAACCCGAGGGATGCAGTGGAAAATAAAAAGGAGGTTAAACTATGACCTCCAGTCGGGGATCATTATATGGCAAGGATCCACCAACATACAGACATTTATCAATGAAAATCTTGCCACATTAGTTTGATACTAATGATACTTTGATGTATATTATGAATTTACCTCAAAGTGCATCATAAAGTATCTTAATAGCAAATATTTTTAATGGTTTTGGTACTGTTAGATAGGTAGATAGATAGATAGATGGCTAGATAGACAGATAGATAGATAGATAGATAGATCGATAGCATGCAAAGGCACCATCACCTGGCCACACACTTTTATCGGTATCACATTCAAAATGTTCAAACGACTGTGGATTGAGTGGCTGTTATCGATGCCACCTGCTGTTTAAACTGTAAGCAAGTCCAACAGTGTGTGTGTGTGTGTGTGTGTGTGTGTGTGCGTCTGTGTGCGTGCGTGTGTGTGTGTGTGAGGCGAGGGCTTATTGAACCACAGCCATGTTCAGTTGGAGGCTAATACAAAGTCAGCGCCAGGGGAAGTCAGCCCCAGCAGATTTTGCCAGTTTATACACACAAGCGCTTGTATGTAAATGCACGCACACACACATACATACATACAGTACATACTGTCTCTCGCTCTCTGCACTAACACACACACACTCACCTACACACACAAATGTTTGCACACACACACACACACACGCAGTGATATGAGCAATATCCGGAAATGCGCTAACAGCTAAACCTGAACAAGAGCCTCTGCAGCTCTATTGAGGAACGTAACCCAAGCAGAAAGAAGACATTACTGCATGCTGTCTGTTTTTCTTTGCCTCAATCACCCTCTATCCCGTGGGGTATGGAGTTTTATCTGTGTGTGTGTGTGTGTGTGTGGAGCATGCATGTGCTGTATTTACGCAACTAGTTAAACCCAGTGTAGGTAAAGCCCCTGCTGATCCAGCCATTTCCTCTTTACATCAGCAGGCAAACAAGCCACAGGGAAAACTACACATTCTACTTACCTCTACCTCTCTCTCTCTTCCTGTCTCCCTCCCTCTTTCTGCCTCTCCTTCGGCATCTCCACCCTCTCATAGATTTCCTTACACTGTTTTCCTTCCCTACATGTGTCTCTGTTCCTTCCTCCCTCTCCCTCTCTCTCTCTCTCTCTCTCTCTCTCTCTCTCTCTCTCTCTCTCTCTCTCTCTCTGTGCCTTCAATAATTCAGGCTGCTTTTCTCTCAGTGTATGTGAGGTGGGAGCCTCTTCAGAGAGCCTGGGAACATGGACATCACTGGAGCCGGTGTGTGTGTGTGTGTGTGTGTGAGAGAGAGAGTATAGTCCATATAGGATGTGTCTATGTGCATGTAGAGAGGGTTTTGGGTATATGGAGGGTGTCTGAGTTCATGTGTTTGTTTG
>NW_027284747.1:0-10001 GCF_046629955.1 Centroberyx affinis | reverse complement strand
CTAACCTTCTCCCTTCTCCCTTCTCTCTCACTCTTTTCCATTTTTACCTTACTGTCTTCTTGCCCTCCTTCTCTGTAACTTCAGCTGATTTAGTTGTATGAAAATAATAATGAACCCCTTCTCTGCTCATTTAACAGGCAAAGTCAACATGACTGAAGAGTTCATACGTTTAAAATGGGGTGAGTGAGTAGTGTTGGTGCTGCATGTTTTTAAGTGTTGGTGCAACTTTGTTAATTTTAACTTGATGTTTAAAGGCCGCTAATAAGTTTCTCCTCAGTCTTTTGTGTCAGGGTTAAGGTTTGGGCTAAGATGAAGTGTAACATTCCGTAACATGTTCAATACATATAGTAAGCATATGTTGAATTTTGTAAGGGTTGCAAACAATTAAGCTTTAGAAAGATTAATTTAGAGTGATTTGTGTAGTCTGTGTATAGTCCCTTTGCACTCTTTGATTGCCTGTTGCACAATGCATGTTAGCATGTACCGTGAAACTTTGTAAGTTGTCAATATTAAAGTGATTTGGTAAACAATATGAATGTGTGTTGTAGGTGTGGGTCGGCTAATAGCAGAGTGCTCCCTAAACCCCATCATACTTCCCCTCTGGCATGTGGGTGAGTAACTCCCTCCCACCACATAGACACACAACGCACACCCCAAATTACGTCATTTTATTATTCAGGTTCTGTTGTTATTTTCATGGCGATTCTGCTTCACAGTAGACAGTAGAATCTGACAGGAAAGATGGGAGATCTTAACACTTGTTGCATTATGGAATATGTGGAAAATGGCTCTTATTTGGATGCTTACATTGTGTTTTTTAGATAGTTACATTGAGATATATGGACAGACATACTGCAATTTACATGCATTTTCTATAGATGTTTGCTTTGGGTAACTAATAAGCCAGTTGATTCATTTTTACTGACATTGATTTATTTTTGCTTGTGAATAATGCCAAAACATGAAAAACAAAAAACAAAAGTTGCACAGTAAAGTCAGGAAAATAAAAGATAAATACATTAAAAACAGTAAAACTGAATAAAATAAATAAAACAAACGCAAATGAAATGGTAACAATAGTAGTACATCTTTCTGTCAGTTTGGAACATAGTTCAGCATTGGGGACTGCAGGAACTGAATGAATACAGGGGAAACACTAAATACTTAATACTAAAACAAAATACTTTTCCTTCTGTGTGTCCTACCTTTGTCTCAGGAATGAGCGATGTTCTGCCCAATGTGAAGCCCTACATTCCTCAGACTGGCAAGGTAGGAACACCAACATCTGCTCCTGGCCAACATTTGACTGTAATGCTTTCAGAAGGCTGGGGTATTATAACCAAAATAACATATCACAGTATTGTTCTTGTACTTCACAATATAACGATCCAGTGTTTGGTTCCAATAAAAGAAATTGCAATTTGATAAATTGTGTGACAAAATTGCGGTGGTGCAGCATTCATTAAACATAGGCATGTTATTGTAAAAATGTACTTTAACCATCCTTAAAATACATTGCACCTTCCAAGCACATTGTGCGCAGTGTGGTATGAACATGCAAGTTTATCGTGACTGACGGTTTTGCTCCCAGAAAATCACAGTCCTGGTGGGAAAAACCGTTCAGCGTCAAAGACGTGGTCGAGTCCCTCCGAGCCGAAAACAAGAGCCAGGTGAGAACACAAATGTATTACATGCAGACACACACAGTTTTGAACATAAACTCATCGTGAATGTGTTTTTTTTTTGTTTTTTGTTTTTTTTTGGAATGATAAAAAAAAACATGACACATTTTGCCTTTTTAATTTCTTCTCAGATGGAAATGAGGAAGGTCTTGACTGATTTCATCCAGGGGGAGTTTCACAGCCTGAAGGCCCAGGCCGAGGCTCTCCACGGACAGATACAGACCAAATCTTGAGTCCCAGGCTCCACCTCGGCCTGCTACACTCCTCATGGCAGACAAGACTGGTTGTGTACCCTAGCCTCAGGGTAGCAGCTGAATAAAGACTCTGTGGGGAGACCGCACACACACACACACACACACACCATGCCTGCCTCCCTGATGGAATGAACTTTTGTAGCCACTCCCCACTCGCTTTTCCTCTTTTGGACCACTGGTTAACTGCACCATGGTGACCACTCAAACCAGATCCACACTCCCACACTCAGGAATCATCGAAGCAATGACAAGTAAGCTTTAGAACGTTTTGGGTAACGTTATTTGGGGGGGGGTGGGGGGGGGGTGGGGGGGATCGTGCTCAATATCGAAGAAAAGCTAGGTGGTCATCAGAGGGCACTGGAGTTCATTTCCCTGCAACAGAGCCCCAATTCAGTCCTGTATACTTATTTATATGCCTCTTGTTAAGCAGGCTTCATTTTGTAAAAGTTGATTCAGCAAATGCATGATTCAGTTACTTGAATTCACACCAACCAGTGATGTGACCTCTAAGCAGTCGGTCACTGAATTGATCCAGAAGAGTGAAATCCCCCCAGTGATCCACAGCAGACTTGACTTGAGGTATCTTTTGGTGTTACTGCGTTTTAGGAGAAACTGGTCCATGGAGCTGCTTAGCTGTGGTTCACTTGTTACCCCACGTATACTGTCAACCTGTTACCCCATTTTTAGGGGAATTTTACACAATGCTGCCGTTTGTCTGAATACTAGATATTAGTATTTAGTCTGCTCCTCTGTCCAATCACACATGGAGTGATATAGCCTGATTGTATGTAAACTTTAAGATTTATAATGAAGTGATCTAGTGAAGAAGTTGATCTGCATTTAAACAAGCGGGAAATCAGCACTATACTGTATGAAGACCTTTTAACATTGACGTTGGAAAGATGCGTGGAGACTAAATGATTCATGTGTGCTGTTAGGACTTTTATTTACGTAATGATAATTGTGCTATTATGCTTTGTTTTTGGTATGCCTGGGCAGCTTGGAATTAATTAGGACTGTTTTGTGGTATAGTGCACAACGTCACCATGTGCCCCCTCTCTCTATAATCTCTTTTTCACTCTGTCGCTGGGCTTGATGAATCCTCTGCAGTCTGTCAATGATGCAGGAAATCGTGAATTTGAATGAAGAGTTTGCAAATCATCTCTTACTACTGTAGATATATTTTCAAACATTTAAGTCTTGAAATGCAATGTTTTCTGTAGATCCTCTAATTCTCCGAATGCCACCCCAACATTGATGTGTATTGCATATTTTATCACAGAAATCAATGTTTTTTTTGTTTTTTTTTAATCAGATATAAGGGATTAAGGAAAGGCCACAGTGGAATGTGGTTAACTGATAAATTGCCTTACTGTGAATGCCATACTTTGCTATGTGTATGCCAATAAAGTATTTGACTTTTCTAAATTTTAAATATGTATTGGATCTGTCTGATAGAAATGCTGCCATCCTTCGTTGGCTATTGTGTACTGGTTCTTGTAAGAACCCCTGCATCCCCGATAAATTGATCAAAATATGACACGATGATACAAAACATGTAAACCAGTAACGCCAACATGACTGATATCCTTCACACATCACAGAAGACTTCAAGTGGGAGCTTGCACTTAACCATTACGCCTATCGATTCATTGAGATGCACCTAATTCACACACAGTGACAGTCAAAGGCGCTGCAAGTGGGCTGAACGGGGGAATACTGTCAGGGGGCCCAAGCAAGAGGAGGCCCTTCAAAATGCCATTATACTGTGCTACATTAGATGCATCAGGGTGTGGGGAACACTTGCTTGGTGACAGTGATGGTGAAATAAATAATTCCAACATACATGTATGAATTGAGCTGTCTTTCGATGCTTCCCTATCTGTGGAAAAGGATGTCCATCTGCATCTGACTAGGAGGTCATGCAGCCACTGCAGAGGAAGAGGAGGCAGGGGAGCTGCTTCAACAATCTAGGTACAACAGTCGGTCACGTGATCTCACTTGACGTCACCTGTCAGAGATTCCCTCAAGATGGCGACCGCAATGATACTCAATCGCATCTCGACGTCTTTGGCCGTTTTAGTCATTTTATTAAACATATTAAACACAGGGAAATGTGATGAACAGGTGCCGCTGATGTTGTGGACAAGCGAAGGGTGAGCATTCATGTTTATTTTATTTTTTTCTTTCCTTGCATCAGTGGTGGTATCTTGTAGCTGACACTGGGTAAACTGTATCATTCATTTTTAGCCGACGCTAGCTGGTATTAGCTTTGGTTAGCGCTCCGGGCTAGTATGTAAGCTGGCCTCGGCCGTTGTATTTTCGTCATGGTTATTTGCTCTGCTCTGCCAGATTATGAATAAAATGCAAACTGGTTTATGTAAATTTAGGGCCTTGTTTAACAAATTTATTAACGTTAGACCTTCCAGTCATCCCAAGAAACGTCAGGTGCCATCTCGCTTGTCGGTGTACCTAGCTAAGCTAAGGTGTTGACTGTTATTGATGTGTCTGCAAGGTAATATTCGTTAACTCACAGTTGAATAGCGTTAGTTAATTTAGTTAGCCTTCCAGTCAGTTCAAGGCCAAATTCATCCATATTACACCTGCTCTGCCCCATTTTCCCATAGGACACCTAGGGTGCCAGTTTGTAGTGTCATCCATTTCCCTGCCATAGCTTGCATCATAGCCAGCTGTAACGCTGTCTACGAATTTGTTTCACTGAATCTCCACCAGGATCTCTCTGCCGTCCCAGTCGCCTCCCACAGCAGGTCACATCGTTGGACAGGAGCAGCTGGGCTCTTACCTGGAGAAAGCTCTGAATGTGGGCCCACGAAATGTACTGCTCTTCCTGCAGGACAAGGTACACACACACACACACACACACACAACCAAGCATTGCTGTAGACAAATTTTCCTTATTATTTATCCTTGTGAATATCCTCACAAGGCACAATTGCAACACACACACACACACACACACACACACAAATACACTGAAGAGAAAATGCATGCGTTTAGAAGGGTGGAAGAGGGGCTTGACTCTTTGCATAGCTGAACCCCATTGCACACATTACTTATTACTTATTTTCTTTTCCAATGAGAGGATTATGGTATTCGGTATATGAAACTGAGAACCAGAGCAACAGGGTGGGGAGGCAGGGTGGGTTAGTGGTTGAGACACATTGCTTCACCTGGAGGACCAGGGTTAGCAGGCACCCACCCTGCTGAAGTGTCCTCGAGCAAGACACTGAATCCCTGCCAGTTCAGTGGTGCTAGTCTGTAGCTGAGCCTCATCTTATCTTTCGCTTTACATTTGCTTTGTGTGTGTTTGAGAAAGACTCCAGTGTTTTGACGATATCTCTCTCCTTGCCTCCACACCAGATGAGCATAGAGGACTTCACCATGTATGGAGGAGCATTTGGAAACAAGCAGGATAGTGTATTCCCCAACCTTGAGGTGAGACAATGTTATTCACACTGTGTAGATCAGGCAGACACTCCTACTAATTTTTAAAGTCAATTTACATTTTATATTCTGATTTTCTACGTATCCTGTTTGGTTGCTATCAGTTTAACGTTCCTGCTCCAAGCAAACAAATGATTGAACAAATCAGGCTGTAAGTTGCAGTTCTCACTCAAAAAAATAGAAGGCAGCAATGGCAGTATTTTGTGCACTTGCAATAACCATGCTATAGGTTATTATTCTTACCTATGCCCCAATGTTTTGTCAGATTTCAGGTAACATTGATGTCTGTTAATTCATGTCTCTCTCCTGTCCTATAGGGGGCTCTGATGTCTTCTCCCTCCCCTCTGGTGTTGCCTGCTGTGTCCTGGCCCGCCTCCAATGCAGTGATTGGCCAGCTGCAGGACCAATTAGAAACCTCCCCTCTTTACATGGACCCCGAGACACTCAGCCAGCTGAGACTCAATGCCTCCTCACCTGCCCTGCTGGTGTTCAGGTTGCCCTACGGCACCGGGTAGGTACATAATGCGTAGGCACACACATACATACACATGCATTTAAACTGGCTGGTTTAGGCTGTTGTACTGTATGACGCTGGGTAGACACAAACACATACACTAATATATAAATACAAATAACAAATTCAATAACTGTAACATGTACTTTTATGTATATACGGTGACCTGTCACATTCAGTTAGGGTCAGACACACGTCTTGGTGTCTCTGATGAAGGCAAATCTATCTTAGTGGTCTTGGGAAGTTGTTTGGTCTATAAAATGTCAGAAAATGGTGAAAAATGTCAATCAGTGTTTCCCAAAGCCCAAGATGACGTCCTCAAATGTCTTGTTTTGTCCACAACCCAAAGATATTCAGTTTACTGTCATACAGGAGTAAAGAAACCAGAAAATATTCACATTTAAGAAGCTGGAATCAGAGAATTTTGACTTATTTTTCTTAAAAAATTACTCAAACCAATAATCGATTATCAAAATAGTTGGCGATTCATTTAATAGTTGACAACTAATCGATTAATCGAATAATCGTTGCAGCTCTACCCTTTAGTTCTGTCTGTTTTGATATTTATTTATTTTCTTGACCATTATGAATTGTGTCTAACTCACTCAATCCCCCCCCTCCCCTCCTCCCTCCTTGATTCTTTCCTTCCTTCCCTTTTTTTTTAATCTCATTGCTGCTTTGCCTGGCTGTCTCTTGCAGAGCTGATCTGATGTCTGCGAAGGAGATTCTCAGTGGGAACGGTGAGTCCAACCATCAGATAAAAATACATTGAATGTGCTTCCTATACAACTGCTGTTGTCTGTCATCTCCTCTCACACCTCATACACACACACACTGCTCCCTGCTTATGTGACTGTGCCATTAAATATACATTGTTTTTGGTCTTTTCTCCAGATGAGGTGATTGGTCAGGTGTTGAGCATCATGAAGACCCAGTCTGTTCCGTACACGGCCATTTACACAGCCCTGCGGCCCTCACGGGTGAGCTTGTGCCTGTGTGTGTTTGTCTGTGAGCGTACTGTATCATATGATTACCCTTTGAGGTTAGTGATAATAACACATTTTTTGTAGGAGTTACATGAAGCGAATGAGGAGTTCTTGAATCTAACTTTCTGTCTCTTCCATATCTCTGTCTTTCTGTCTCTCTGTAGGAGGCGGCGTCTCTCTCTCTGGAGGCAGGTCTGGGTGGAGGCCGCTCTCTGCTGCAGGCCAGGGGTGGATACAGGGATAGGGAGAGAGAGAGGGAGAGACAGCGCAAGATCAAGGAGAAGGCAGGGGTTTATCCTCCAGTGGAGTTTAAGGTAGGGTGACGTGGTTAGTAAAAGAATTTCACTTCCAGATCAGTGTCTCCCTTACATTCATTTAGCAGTCACTCATAATTCCCTCACTTCTCATGCCACTCCTTCCTCCTCTTCCTGTTTTTTCTCTCTTTCTCCTTATCTTTGTCGCTCTCTCCAGGAGGGCGACAAGACTTGTATCCTCCTGTGGGCGAAAACTCTGTCAGTGAGCTCCTGCGAAGCGGTCGCTGGGAAGACCATGACCTAACCGCGTCCACCTTCGGGGAGGGCGTCAGTCCCAAACTCCACGGTTCGAGCTGTGACCAAACCAAATCAAGGTAGATGATGGCCATAGTTCACTTCAGTAGTAAAGGGGCTTCTTAGGAAGTCATTCACAGTGATTCGTCTTATGGCTCATTCACATCTAGAACAATAACTATAAACTATAACGATACATTGATTAATCAAGCATTCACACTACAGCGATATCTTGTGAGAAGTCCCCCAGCAAACAAAGCTTCTCTGCAGTGAGTTACCAAATTCTCCCACTGAATTCTCTACAACTGAATAGTTCAATTGAAAGTGAGGGTGTCTGCAGGTTCTGAAAAAATGTCAGTGTCTGTATTGCTAAACTAACTTCAGGTGTTAAAACATCTTGAATATAGTTAAATATAGCATTTTAAGTCTTAAATTCAGTTGTGCAGGTGCAAAACCCGATGTTATCAGTCTACACTTGTTTTATTCACTTTATTTCACTGACAAAATTGGTCTCAAATTTCATTCTTACAGCATTTAAAAAAGTCTCAAAAGTCCTTAATTTAATGTTGAGGAAACTTGCAGACAGACATGCTGAAATTGTATCATACATGTGTTTTTTTATTTTTCTCTTTTCTTCCCTCATTCCCTGTTTCATTCTTGTCAGGCTGGTTCTTAATTATGAGGATGTCCTTGGCCATCTCAGCTTCAAACTGATGTGAGTGCACGCAGCAAACATACGCACGTATACACATGCCTACAGCTTTTATTCTAATTTTACTTTAATCAAGAATTTGATTAAAACTTGCAACACTATATATTCACTTCCAATAATGCTTATGGAAATGGGTGACCACAGAACTTCTTGCCCCGAAAAAGTACCACAGTTTCCTCCTGTACACCACCAAAACCTGTTAATCTCTCTGTGTATGTGTGTATCTAGCTTTGCTATGAGCCAGCGTCACTACAAGGTGTCTGCGCGCCGCTGGTTCACACTAGATGCTGTGGACCTGGAGTATGATGGGACCAAAGCCACATTTAATGGCAGCGAAACATTTACGCGCCTGCAGAGTACTCCTACCGCTGCGAGTCTGTCACCAACTTCCGTTGGCCCGTCCTCATCCCGCGTTCATCCAAAGACCCGGCCAATCAATGGAGGGTCTCTTTCGAAGACTTCCAGGTAAGCTGGTGCATTCCCCCCCCCCCCCCCCCCCCCCCAACATTTTTGCTCTGTCATACTTTGTCAAATCATGTGTTTCCAGCAATTACCTTGTGTTTCCAGCAATTACCTTGTGTTTCCAGTTTTGCCATTTTTCTCACTGTAATTTGAAGTAGACCTTGTTTGCTACTTGAAGAAAATGTTGCCTGACCCTGAGAACAAGCCATTTCTAGTGCAGTGTAATGTGTTAAAAAAACACAGCGGCAATGGGGAAAACTACCTAGGTTCCTCAGTTCTCGAAAAGTTGATTTTCTGGGGATATGAGAACACAAAATGTGATATGTTTGTAGGATTACATAGGTGTTGTAATCTCTCCTGACAGAAAGAACGTAAAAGGTGAAACAAGCGATTTTGTTTGGATTCTGAGATGAATGCGAATGTAGAGAGATAGAAATGGATATTAATAAAGGAGTTGAGTTTTTTCTCCCCACTCATGTTGTCCTTTTGCCTACCTACTCTCTTACCTAATCACAGATCCAAGGTTTCAATGTGACCGGCAGTGACTTCTCCTATGCCAGCGACTGTGCTGGCTTCTTCACCCCGGGCATCTGGATGGGCCTGATGACCAGCCTCCTCATGGTCCTAGTGCTCACCTACGGCCTGCACATGATCATGCAGCTCCGCCACCATGGACCGTTTCGACGACCCCAAGGGCCCGGCTATCTCTGTGCCCCAGACAGAGTAACACACCGCACACATACAACCTGATGCAGTCCGTCCCCGTTTTTCACTTTTCATCTCCCTTTGTTTCTGTCCCCTGAATGCTTCTGTATTTCCATGCTTTCACTCCTACTTCTCTCTTCCATACATTCCGTTGTCAAAATAAGGGTTTATTCAGGTTGGCTTGGTAACGGGGTAATCACTACATACTACATACATTACCATAGCAATCCTGTTTATATTGTAAAAGGCAGACCCTGAGACTAAAGAATTTAGTTTTCAGGCTACAGTGGATCAATCATTTCCACATGAAAGGGATACAATTGTACATAGAGGGACAAAAATATATGACGTAACATGAATAATATGAAAATGCTATTTATTGGTGAATCTAATTTGTGTTTTTTGACATGACCATTTTTGTGTTTGTGTTTACAGTTGTGTTAGTGTCTATGAATAGATGTTCAGAAATTTAGATGTCCAAGGATGGTACAAGCTAGAAAAATGTTAATTCTGCTAAGGGAATTAATTTTGCTCTAGGGATGATTGATAAATCATATCCTGTGTGTACTTTACATTTTATGTCTCTAATGGTGTTGCACCTTACTTAAGTACTGTTGATCAAAGGGAGATTTTGATGAACAAACTGTGGCTATTTAATCTTATGTTTGGTAAG